>NC_026008.2:1412425-1424925 GCF_000442705.2 Elaeis guineensis | reverse complement strand
TGCGCACGTCGCCTGCACCGTGCCGTAGCTGGACTCCACTATTTTCGTGCGCACTCCTCCACTTTCTGCGCGCATGGCTCTTGCACACGTGCCCCTGCACTGAGCTGTGCCCTGCTCGAGCAATCTCATCTACGCCCGCAAGCAGTGCCGCACCTGCGTCCATGCAGTGCCGCGCCTGTGCCCGAGCTGTGCCACGCCCATGCTCGCAGACAGAGTCGAGTCCTTCCGGCCGAACCCAAGTCAGGTGCGCCTAGCCTGCGTGCCCATGCCGCACAGCATCGCCATGTCGCGCGCTCCTTCGGTGTGCCATCCCGAAGATGTGCGCCCTCCCTGTGCACAATGCTGCACCGAGCCCCACCGTGCAACAAGGCATGGCACGGTGCCGCCTGCGCCCGTGCCAAGCCCCTGTCCAAGGCTTCAGCCCTGTGACAAACCTCCCCCACTTGATGAAGCCAACGTCCCTGTTGGCCGGGAAGCTAAAAACTCAAGTACCTGCTGCTCAAATTGCCAGAGGGAAGTCTCCTTCTCCCAGCTGGTCTCATTATCTGGAACTCCGCTCCACTTCACCAAGTACTCCACCCTCCTGTTCTTCTTGCTTTGCCCCAAGACCCGGCGATCAAGTATTTTCTCCACCTCGCGTGTGTACTCTATTCTGATTGTCGGAGAGGCACGCTTCATCTATCGTCGTGAAGGCACTCCTTCACCTCCATCTTGGTAAAATGGCTTCAAGAAGCTCACATGGAAAGTCGGATGGATCTTCAATCTGGCGGGCAGCTGTAATCGGTATGCCACTGCACCAACCTTCTTGACGATCTCAAATGGCCCATCGTACTTGGGAACTAGACCCCGATGCACCATCTTGCTACTGATTTTCTTCCAAATCTGGGGAGTCAGCTTCAGCAATACCTGATCCCCAACCTGGAACTCCCGACCACGCCTTCCTCGATCCGCATATTTCTTCATGCGCCAAGCTGCCTTGTGAAGACTATCTTGCGCTGCTTCGAAAAGCTCCTGCTTCGATCGTGCATATCGGTAGGCTGCTGGGCACCTACCCTGTGATTTGCTCCTGGCAACTTCATGAGAAGTTAAGGGCTGATGCCCCATTGCTAACTCAAAAGGGGTCATACCTGTGGCCGAAGACTTGTGCAGGTTGTAGCAAAACTGCGTCGAGTCCATTAATTCCAGCCAATTCTTTTGGTTGGCTGTGACAAAGTGCCGCAAATACTCCTCAAGTAGGCCGTTGACCCTCTCCGTCTGGCCATCCATTTGAGGATGATTGGTGGTGGAAAACTTCAGATTGGTCCCCATCAAGCTGAAGAGTGCCGTCCAAAACCGCCCTGTGAAGCGCGCATCACGGTCACTCACAATGTCCTCCGGCAAGCCGAAGTACTTGACCACCTGTTTGTAGAAAAGCTCTGCAGCCACCTCTGCTGAGCATGCTTTTGGGGCCGGGATGAACACCCCATATTTGGAGAATCGGTCCACCACAACCATGACCGATGCCATTCCATCAACCAAAGGAAAACTGCTGATGAAGTCCATGCTGACTGACACCCACGACTTCTCTGGAACGGGCAGTGGCTGAAGCAATCCTGCTGCACGCCGCCTCTCCACCTTGTCTTGTTGGCACACAAGACATGTCTTGACATATGCCTCGACATCCTGCTCCATGCGCGGCCAATAATAACTGCACTCCACCAAAGCCAGCATCCGTTCGCGACCCGGATGACCAGCCCACTTGCTGTCGTGGCATTCCTTCAAGATTTCCTCCCGTAATCCTGCACCAAGAGGGACATATAATCTATTACCTCTGGAGTGCAGCAGATCTGATTCCAGCCAATAGCGCCACACCAAGCCATCCCGGACTTGCTGTACCAAGCGTTGATATTCTGGATTAGATGGTGCTTGCTCCTTGACTCGCTGCAGTAGATCTCCTTGGATCTACACCATTGCTGCAGCAGTTACCTCTTCGGTTTGGCACCGACTCAATGCATCGGCCACCTGGTTTTGCCTACCAGGCCGATGCTCCCAAGCAAAGTCATACTCCGCCAGCAGCTCTTGCCAGCGTGCCTGCCTGGCAGAAAGTTTGCGCTGCATCTGGAAGAAAGTGTTGGCAACATTGTCGGTCTTCACGATGAAGTAGCTGCCCAGCAGGTACACTCGCCATACCCGCAAGCAATGGACAACCGCCAGCATTTCCTTCTCGTGTGCAGAGTATCTTCCTTCAGCTTCTTTGAGTTTTCTGCTCTCAAAGGCCACTGGATGCCCATCTTGGATTAGCACTCCTCCTAGTGCTCGGTCACTTGCATCCGTGACTACTTCGAAGGGCTTCTCGAAGTTAGGCAGCAACAAAACTAGTTCGGACGCCATAGCCTTCTTCACCTTGTCAAAGGCTTCTTGGCATGCATGCATCCATGTCCAAGGCCTATCCTTCTTCAACAGATCTGTCAAAGGGGCTGTCTTCTTGGCATATCCCTGCACAAATCTGCGATAATAGTTAGCCAAACCAAGGAAGGACCTTAGTTCGGTTGCCTTGGTAGGTGCCGGCCACTCCACAACCGCACGCACCTTGGCCTCATCCATGCGCACTTGACCATGTCCAATCTTGTGCCCAAGGAAGCTTATCTCTTGCTTGGCAAACTCGCACTTCTCACGTTTGACATAGAGTGGTGCTGTCTCAACCGTGAAAGTGCCTTCTCCAAGTGAATCAAATGATCCTCCAATGACTCACTGTAAATGACAATATCGTCAAGATAAACGACCACAAACTCATCAAGGTAGTCATAAAAAACCTCATTCATAAGGTTGCAGAAAGTGGCTGGCGCATTCGTCAGCCCGAAGGGCATTACAAGGAACTCAAAAGCTCCATAACGAGTTACACAGGTGGTCTTCCCTTCATCTCCTTCTGCGATGCGAACCTGCCAATATCCGAGCGCAGGTCCAGCTTGGTGAAGAATGTTGACTTGGCCAATCTGTCAAAGAGGTCAGCCGCAAGGGGGATAGGGTACTTATTCTTCACCGTTACCTTGTTCAGGGCCCTGTAATCTATGCACATGCGCAGCGAGCCATCCTTCTTCCTTTAAACAGCATCGGGGCTCCATAAGGTGCTTTGGAAGGCTGGATCATGCCGGCATCCAGCAGCTCAGTCAATTGCTTGCGCAGCTCCCCCAGCTCCAAGGGACTCATGCGATAGGGCGCTTGGGCTGGTGCCTTCACCCCCGGCACCAACTCGATCTTGTGGTCAGTTGTTCTCCTTGGTGGAAGTTCCTTTGGCAGTTCGGCTGGCATGAGGTCTGCATACTTCTGCAGCAGGTCAGCCACTTCATTGGGAACTTCCGCCATGACTCCTTCCTTCATTTCCACCAAGGCCACCAGGAAGGTAGCTTCACCTCGTCTCAGCCCATGCTTTACCTGCAAGGCTGACAACATCGCACCAGATGTTCCTCCATTCTTTGCTGGAGGGTTAGCCACACTCGAGATGAAGCAAGGGTATTCTTCATGCAGCAACATTAGCCCACCCAATGTGGCAGCAAAGCTGCCTTTGCTTGCACAAAGAACTCAATACCCAGAATGATATCAAAATCATCCAATGTAACAATGGTAAAATCGAGGACACCAGTCCAAGACCCAAGGGATACCTGGACGCCAGCAGCTATCCCAGCAACATCACGAGCCATAGAGTTCACAGCTTTGATCTTGCTGCTGCTCTTGGTCACCTTCAGCCCGAGCACATGCGCAATCCGCTCGGTCATGAAGTTGTGTGTTGCGCCTGTGTCCGCCATGGCCACATCTCCTTTCCGCCCAGCCTGACCTTCATGTACATCAGGCCGGATGGTATGCTCCTCTCCGCTCGCATGGCATTGACGAGTTGGAGTGGATTGACGCATGAGGGGTTGGCTTCATCACCTCGGCCACCCTCCTCTACCACGGCATTGAGTCTTTCCTTCTTCGGGCAGTCCTTTGCCCTGTGCGGTCCACCACATATAAAACAACCAGAGAAAGTACTGGTTTTACCTTTCTCTTGTGCGCTAGCCTTGCCAACGCTTTGGCCATCCTCTCGGCCTTTGGATTTCTTCTGGCAGCTGGCTTCCTGCCTTTGGACTTGGGCTTGCTAGTCCCTTCTGCACCCTCTACAGGCCGACTGATGCGAAAATCAACCAAGCCATCCGCTGCACCATGGCCGAGGGCAAGTCTTTCACGCTTGCCTCCGGAGTTCCATCTGCGCCCACGGTTGCAAGCCGGACAGGAAATTAAATAGCCTGTCCTCGTCCGACATGTTGCGGATGTCCAGCATCAACGAGCTGAATTCTTTGACATAGCTCCTCATCGAGCCCACATGTCGCAGCTTTTTCAAGGATTCCCGCGCCAACCATGAAGTATTGCAGGGTAGGAACTGGTCCTTCAGTTCTTTCTTAAGGGTCTCCCAAGCCTCGATCTTCGGTCTGCCCGCACTAGCATCATCGTCTAACCTGGTGCGCCACCATAACTTTGCATCTTTGGTTAGATACATGCTAGTAAGAGTTACCTTCTCTTTATCAGGACTCTTGCAGCGACGAAGTACTGCTCCATGTCCCATAGAAAATTCTCGATGGCCTTAGCATCGCGCTCCCCCTCGAAGGCCTTTGGCTCCGGCACCTTCATTGAGCGGGATGGTTCTGCAGCAATGGCACCCGGGCTGCAGAACGCTGTCTTGAGCACTCCCATTTCGCTCTCTGCAATGCTAACACGAGAGGCTAGAACGGCACTTACTTCTTCAAACCGAGATTGAAGTGTGCTCAGCCTTTCCTCGAGCTCATCCAATTTGGATATCAGCGGGCGTTCCAACTCCTCTGGGACTTCACCGAGTACCTGCTCGATGATTGTTACCCGCTCTCGAACAGCATCCAAACCGGATCCACCAGCCATTGTTCAGGCAACCTGGCTCTGATACCAACTTCACGGGGCAACTTTTAGCTTCCAAAATTGCTTCCGTGATGGCGCTAACTCCCTTAGCCAGCCAACACCCCAAGGTATGAGACACAAGATTTACAGGGAAAAACCCCCAACCTTTTTGCTTTTCTTCTCAAAAGTACAAAGGACACACCTGCCTCATGCAAGAGGTCTCTCACCCTCTCACCCTGGTGTACAGAGCACTCAAAACCCTCCCAGGTTACACAGAATGCTCTCTCACAGCCTATGGAAACACCCTTCCTTGGCTGATTTTCCCTCTCTCGGCTGCCTCCCTCAGCCTTGGCCGACAGGCCTTTATATCTCTCTGGCCATGGGCCACTCGCCCACTTTCCTGGCAGTGCGCGCCCACTCCCTGGTAGCGCGCCCACTTTGCTGGGTAGTTGGCCGAACCGCCAACCACCAGCAACTGCAAGTCCCAGTCAGCCACGTCCTCGAAACCGCAAGGAACCGCCAGCAACCGCAGCCTGGCGTGCGTGCTGCCCGACCGCGCGCACCTCCGACTTCCACGTGCACGCCTCCGCTTTCTGCGCGCGCACGTCTCCTGCGCACGTCGCCCGCATCGTGCCGAGCTGGACTCCGCTATTCATGCGCACTCCGCTTTCTGACGCATGCTCCTGCCACGTGCCCGCATGCGTGCCCTGCCCGAGCAATTCATTGCGCCCCAAGCAGTGCCGCACCTGCGTCCATGCAGTGCCGCCCTGGCCCGAGCTGTGCCACGCCCATGCCCGCAGACAGAGCCGAGTCCTTCCTGCCGAACCCAGCCGGGTGCGCCTAGCCTGCGCACCCATGCCGCACACATCGCCATGTCGCGCGCTCCTTCGGTGTGCCGTCCCGAAGATGTGCGCCCTCCTTGCGCACAATGCTGCCCGAGCCCCACTGCCAGCAAGGCATGGCACGGTGCCGCCTGCGCCCGTGCCAAGCCCGTGTCCAAGGCTTCAGCCCTGTGACAGTAGGCCCCTATCCTACCATCGAAAGTTGATAGGGCAGAAATTTGAATGATGCGTCGCCAGCACATGGGCCGTGCGATCCGTCGAGTTATCATGAATCATCGGAGAACCGGCGGAGCCCGTGTCGACCTTTTATCTAATAAATGCATCCCTTCCGGAAGTCGGGGTTTGTTGCACGTATTAGCTCTAGAATTACTACGGTTATCCGAGTAGCATGTACCATCAAACAAACTATAACTGATTTAATGAGCCATTCGCAGTTTCACAGTCTGAATTAGTTCATACTCACACATGCATGGTTAATCTTTGAGACAAGCATATGACTACTGGCAGGATCAACCAGGTAGCACATCCTCCAGCGACGCCGAATCCCTGCCCCCACCATATCCCCCTCCGGAGAGGGAGAGGCCTGGGGCGGGCCGGACGTCGTCACATCGGGCCGGGCAACATAACCGACCGATCTGGAGACGGGACACGAGGCAGAGGGGCCCCGCCCCGACGCATCCACCGAATCCACGAGAGATCGAGGCGACAAGAGCGGCCCGATGGAACGGGAGGCCACAATAGGGCCCCCACCAAGGGCCTCGAGGACCGCACGAGGTCCGCCCCCCACCGCCTCAATGAAGGCGGGGGAGTCAGAAGGGGCACATGGGACGTCGACGAGTCCCCTCCCCCCCCACCGAACCGAGGGGGTAGGCCACACGGCAACTAGCGTGCTGCAACGGGACACGAGAAATGTCATCCGAGCAAGAGTGAAGGGAAGCACCCACCGGCGGTTGGCTGCGGCGAGGCAGGGAGACCAGCGCTGGATGCGAATCGAGACCGCTCACGTGCCAACACGGTCGCGGCCGCGTCGCGCCCGACGCCCACCCCGCGCACGTGGAGCCTTGCGGCCCGAGAATGCACGAGGGAGGATCATCATCGGGCAACCGACAGTGGAGCACCGCCGAGCATGAGATATCGAAAAGCAGCAATGCCGAGATATGGGGGTCGCACCATCTGGGTCCGCGCATGCGGCCGCGTAGCGGAGATATTTGGGGGAAGGCACAATCCATGGTCCGCGCAAGCAAGGGGCGAGGGGGGACGGGGACCATGGACAGGTAGCTCGAGGCCCAACCCTGACAACGAACACCGTCCCCGGTCCGCGGGCGCGCGGCCGTGTAATCCAGAGAAGGAGCGGGGAGGGATGGATACCTCGGCAGGGGCGTGGGAGCTCAAGCGATCCATCGAACACCGTCCAAGTCCGTGCGCACGCGGACGCATTACCGAAATATTGGCGGGTGGAGCGCAAGCCGAAGTCCGCACGCGAAGGGCCAGGGAACCGACCGAAGGGGCCAGCGGGGATGGAGACCGAGGGCTGGTTGCACGAGGCCAACCCTACCATCGAACACCGGCCAACATCCGCGCGCGCGCGGACGCGCAATCGAGCGAAGATGTGGGGAGGGACCGAGACCACGGACAGGGAAAGAGAGCACAATCGAGCCTTCCAACACCGTCCAAGTCCGCGGGAGGGCGGACGCATTACCGAAATATTTGGGTGGGGGGGGGGGGCATCCGATTTCCGCGCACGAAGGGCCACGGAACCGACCGAAGGGGCGATGGTGGGTCCGAGCCCATGGACATGTCGCACGGGACCGGCCCCAACAACGAACACCATCCGATGTCCGCGGGCGCCCGGCCACGTAATCGAGAGAAAATGTGGGGAGGGACCGATACCACGGACAGGGAAGGAGAGCCCAATCGAGCCATCCTACGGCGTCCAAGTCCGTGGGAGCGCGGCCGCGTTGCCGCAATATTTGCGGGGGAAGCAACCCGAAGTCCGCGCACAAAGGGCCACGGAACCGATCGAAGGGGCGAGGGTGGACTGAGCCCACCGACAGGTAGCACGGGACCAAACCCGCCCAAGAACACCCGAAACATTTGGGTGGGTGGGGGGGGGAGGGGGACAATCCGAAGTCCGCACACGGAGGGCCGCGGAACCGACCGAAGGGGCGAGAGGGGGGACGGAGCCAACGGGCAGGTAGCACGAGACCGACACTGCCATCGGACACCGTCGCGCGCGGACGCGAAATCGAGCAAAAACGTGATCAGGGACCGAGACCATTGTCCGGGAGAGAGAGATCAATCGAGGCGTCCTGCGCCGTCCAAGTCCGCGCGCGCGGCCGCGTTACCGAAATATTTGTTGGGGGGGGCACAATCCGATGCCCGCGCACGAAGGGCCTCGGATCCAACCGAAGGGGGGGGGAGCGCACATGGGCGGGTCGCACGGGACCAACCCTGCCAACGAACACCATCCCACGTCCGCGCGCGCGCGGCCGCGTTACCGAAATATTTGTTGGGGGGCACAATCCGACGTCCGCGCACGAAGGGCCACGGAACAGACCGAGGGGGCGGGGGGGGGGCGGAGCCCACGGACAGGTCGCAGGGGACCGTCCCTGCCAACGAACACCGTCCCTTGTCCGCGCGCGTGCGGCCGCGTGTAATCGAGCGAAAATGTGGGGAGGGACCGGGACCATGGACTGCGAAAGCGTGCTCGATCGAGCCATCGGGCACCCGCCCGAGTCCACGTGCACGCAGCCGCATCGCCGATGTATTTGTCGGGGGGGGGCGCTATCCCCAGTCCGCGTGGACGCGGCCGCATCGCCGATGTATTCCTTGGGGGGCGCAATCCGATGTCCGCGCAGAAGGGCCACGGAACCAACCGAAGGGGCGAGGGGGAACGGAGCCCCTGGACAGGTCGCTCGGGACGAAACCTGCCCACGAACACCACCCCGTATCCGCGCGCGCGCGGCCGCGTAGTCGAGCCAAAATGGGGGGAGGGACCGAGACCATGGACAGGGAAAGAGAGCTCAGTCGAGCCACCCGACGCCGTCCATTCCCGCTCGCGGGCGGCCGCGTTACCGAAATATTTGTTGGGGGTCACAATCCGACGTCCGCGCACGAAGGGCCACGGAACAGACCGGAGGGGCGAGGGGGGACGGGGCCCATGGACGGGTCGCACGGGGCCAACCCTGCCTACGAACGCCGTCCCGTGTCCGCGCGCGCGCGGCCGCGTAATCGAGCCGGAATGTGGGGCGGGATCGAGAACGAGCACGGGGAAAGAGAGATCAATCGGGCCACCAATCACCGTCCAAATCCGCGCGCGCGCGGCCGCGTTGCCGAAATATTCGTGCTGGGGGCACAATCTGAGGTCCGCGCACGTGGGGCCGCGGAGCCGACCGAAGGGGCGAGGGAGGGTGGGGACGGGGCCACGGACAGGGAGCACGTGACCTACCCCGCCGACGAACACCCGTCCCATCTCCGCGCCGCGCGGCCGCGTGATCGGGCGAAAAGGTTTGGGGAGGGACGGAGAGAGCATGGACGGGGAAGAGGGCCCAAACGAGCCATCCAACACCGCCAAGTCCGCGCGCGCGCGGCCGCGTCACCGAATATCGCGGGTGGAGCACGACCCGCCGTCCGTGCGCATAAGGCCGCGGAACCGGCAGCCCAGCAAAGGGCGAGCGAGTGGGGACGCGGATGCCGAACCCCTACCACCCAGCGGGGCGTCCGGCGCCTCCCACCCGGGGTTCCAAAGATCGAGCGGCATTGCAAACGGGAGGGCGGGACGGGTCCGCTTTGCCGGCTCGGACGGGGAGCCGGCATCGCATCCCACGCACCGAGGGCTTGTCCCGAGCAACGGCCGCGCATCCCGCATCCGGGCCAAGCCCGGCTAAGCGGGACGGGCACCCCTACCACCCAGCGGGGCATCCGGGCGATCCCACCCCGGGGGTTCCAAATGACGAGCAGCATTGCAAACGGGGAGGGCCGGGACGCGCTCCCGCCCGGGATCGACGCGGTGCGGTGCACGAGGATTGACGGGGGGGGCAGACGACCGGGCAACGAGACCCGCGCGCCCGGGACAGGCATCCGGGGCGAAGGGGTCGGGCAGCCCACAGCAAAGGGCCGAGCGAGTGGGGACGCGGATGCCGAACCCCCTACCACCCCAGCGGGGCTCCGGGCGGCTCCCACCCCGGGGGTTCCAAATGATCGAGCAGCATTGCAAACGGGGAGGGCCGGGACGCGCGTCCCGCCTTTGCGGGCTTCGGCGGCGGATGGCCGGGCATCGCATCCCACGCACCGAGGGGGCTTGTCCCCGAGCAGACGGGCCGCGCATCCCGCATCCGCGGGCCAAGCCCGGGCTAAGCGGGACGCGGAACCCCCTACCACCCCAGCGGGGCATCCGGGCGGATCCCACCCGGGGGTTCCAAATGATCGAGCAGCATTGCAAACGGGGAGGGCCGGGACGCGCGTCCCGCCTTCGCGGGATTCGGACGCGGGTGCCCGGGACTCGCGTCCCGTGCACCGAGGACTTGACCCCGAGCGCCGGGTCGCGCATCCCCCATCGACGGGCCAAAGCGGGACGTGGAACCCCCTAGCACCCCCGCGGGGCATCCGGGCGACCCCCACCCCGGGGGGTTCCAAATGATCGAGCGGCATTGCAAACGGGACGCGCGCCCCGCCTTCGCGGAATTCGGGCGCCGGATGGCCGGGCCTCGCGTCCCGCACGCCGGGGCAAGCTAGGGACGAGCAACCCCCCTACCCACCCCAGCGGGGCCCCGAGCAAATCCCACGCGGGGGGTTCCAAAGTGCCGAGCAGCACTGCGACGGGGAGCGGGGGCCGGGACGCGCGTCCCGCCTTTGCGGGCTTCGGACGGCGGACGCCCGCGACTCGCATCCCGCGGGCTCGACCCAAAGCAGCCGGGTCGCGCATCCCGTTTCGGCGGGCCGCCCCGTGCTGCACGGGATGCGGAACCCCCTACCACCCCAGCGGCGCATCCGGGCAAATCCCACCCCGGGGGTTCCAAATGACCGAGCGGCATTGCAAACGGGGGAGTGCCGGGACGCGCGCCCCACCCTCGCGGGCTTCCCGCGGCGGTTGGCCGGGCCTCGCATCCCGCACGTGGGGACAAACGTCGGAGCGGCCGGGTCGCGCGTCCCGTTTCGATGGCCCGAGCCGGGGCAGAATCGGGACGCGGAACCCCCTACCACCCCAGCGGGGCATCCTGGCAAATCCCACCCGGGGGGTTCCAAATGACCGAGCAGCATTGCAAACGGGGCGGGATGGGACGCGCGTCCCGCCTTCACGGGCCTCGGGCGCCGGATGGCCGGGGCTCGCGTCCCGCGCGTCGTGGCCTGCTTGGGACGCGGACCCCCTAATGCCCCGGCGGGGCATCGGGGCAAATCCCACCCCGGGGGTTCCCAGTGACCGAGCGGCGTTGCGAACGGGGGGGCCGGGTCGCGCGTCCCGCCCCCCGGGCTTCAGGCGGTGGATGGCCGGGTCTCGCATCCCGCACGTGGGGGACTCACATTCCGGGCAGTCGGGTCGCGCATCCCGTTTCGATGGCCCGAGCCGGGGCAAACCGGGACGCGGAACCCCCTACCACCCCAGCGGGGCATCCGGGCAACTCCCACCCCGGGGGTTCCGGACGACCGAGCAGCATTGCAAACGGGGCGGGATGGGACGCGCGTCCCGCCTTCACGGGCCACGGGCGCCGGATGGCCGGGCCTCGCGTCCCGGCGTCGGGGCCAGCTTGGGATGCGGAACCCCCTAGCACCCCTGTCAGGGACCTATCCGCAGATGAATGGGTTGGAGCGTCAAAATGGTGGCACAAGCTTCGAACGGCCGTAACTTCTGATCCGGGAGGAGCTACGGGGGCGACAACATTTCAACGGAAAGCTCGTTTCGAGCCCTACGACCGTGAAGCAGCGGAAGCCCAGATGAGTGGGTTGGAGCATCAAAATGGTGGCACAGGCTTCGAACGGCCGTAACTTTTGATCCGGGAGGAGCTACGGGGCGACAATATATCAACGGAAAGCTCGTTCCGAGCCCTAGGACCGTGAAGCAGCGGGAAGCCCAGATGAATGGGTTGGAGCATCAAATGGTGGCACAAGCTTCGAACGGCCGTAACTTTTGATCCGGAGGAGTTACGGGGGCGATAATATATCAACGGAAAGCTCGTTTCGAGCCCTACGACCGTGAACAGGGTTTACCCATTCACTCCATTTCTCGGGCCCAAAATCCTTCATTTTAGTGGGTTTCGGGGCCGTTTTATCTTTGGGGGCCCCGTCTTTGGTTCAGTCTGCGTCCGGCCGCCCGCCGGCCTCATTACGGGCGAGCCCGGGCGTCGGCGCACTCGCCGCTGGGCGCGGTCGGATCCGGGCCCCCCGCGGCACGGTCGGGGCTCGCATCTCGCTCCGCACGCATCCCTCTGGCCTGCCTTGCACCGCCGCGGCCACCCCGAGGGGGCGACACCGGAGCCCGCGGGTGCTCCGGGGGTTGTCCGCGACCGACGCGCGCGTGCGGCGGCCGACCCCCTCCATCGCACGTGCGAGTCACCTCGCATGCTTACGGGACTTGCCTGCTTTGGGCAGGCCGCACCCTTGCCCGGCTAGTTGCCGCAGGGCCACTCCCGGGTCTAATTTTTCGCAAGAATCTCAGCCCCGTGCGGCGCCGGACGCCCCGTCCCCTCGGCCTCCTCGCGGTCCCCACCCCCAGGGATGGTAACAACAAAGCGAAACAGCGGCAAATATTCAAGGCGCATAGAGAAATCCCCCCCCTACCTC
>NC_026008.2:1380389-1409825 GCF_000442705.2 Elaeis guineensis | reverse complement strand
ATGGCCAAAATTCCCCTCATTCGAGCAAACCTGCTCTGATACCAACTGTCAGGCTGATTCTCGCCCAAAATTTTTGCAAGAATGCAAGCCTTGTGCGGCACTAGACCCACGTCTAGTTCAGCCTCTCAGTACTCTCCTCCATAAGAGACATGATATCAAAGCACATAAGGGAAATATCACAGATTTCCTTTATTCCAATTCCCCATATACACTGGATAATAGAGACCCGCCCACAGTCTCTCCGAAATCCCAACGTACCCACTCCTAGTTCCGCAAACCAGCAAGTTTGGCTTACATAGGCGGTGGACAATCTTCCCCCAACCGCTGGGAACCAACTCAGAACCGTTCCCATCTGTTTGGAGGGCAACCGCTCCAAGGAGTTGGGAGCCAACTACTGTCAACTCCCTCCAAACTGCTGCTGGACAGCAACTAACCAAGGCAACCGAAGGTAACTGTCGGGCCAACTCAGAATCCCATCCAACTGCATGCCAAGGCCCGGGCTGCATGCGCCCAAGACTAGGTTCGGGTGCCACCCTGTGCACCCTTGCGAACTCATGCGCGCACGCGTCCGGCCGTGCGCGCCCATGCGCGGGCTGATGCCACGCGCTCTGCTGTGCCATTGGCTCGTGCATCTGACTGCTGCGCGCGCCCTGTGCCGCACGCCTCCGGCACCATGCGCATCCCTCAGCGCATCCACCTGCCGCACGCGCCCGGTGCTGCGTGCGCCCTATGCCGCACGTCTCCGGCACCATGCGCATCCCTCTGCGCATCCTGCTGCCGCACGCGCCCTGTGCCGCATGCACCCTGTGCCGCACGTCTCCGGCACCATGCGCATCCCTCTACGCATCCTGCTGCAGCACGCGCCCTGTGCTGCGCGCACCCAGTGCCACACGCCTCCGGCACTGTGTGCATCCCCTTGCACATCCAACTGCCGCGTGTGCCCAGTACTTGCCGCGCACACCCTGCTGCGCGGCGCATTCGAACATGGCGCCAGTGCGCTGCCCATGCGCACCCCAGTGGGCGCCCGTCCATGGTGCCGTGCGCTGCTGCATCTTGGCACCTGTCCACTGGTGCCAATACTTGACCTGGCCATACGGACACCAGGCCATGCCTTATCCTTGCAGAGCTCCGCCAAGCCTCTGCACACTTGGGATTGGCACGGTAAAGGCATCAACCCATGCCATCCCAGGAAGCCAGCTAATGCGGCCGTGACAGTAGGCCCCTATCCTACCATCGAAAGTTGATAGGGCAGAAATTTGAATGATGCGTCGCCAGCACATGGGCCGTGCGATCCGTCAAGTTATCATGAATCATCGGAGAACCGGGCGGAGCCCGTGTCGACCTTTTATCTAATAAATGCATCCCTTCCGGAAGTCGGGGTTTGTTGTACGTATTAGCTCTAGAATTACTACGGTTATCCGAGTAGCATGTACCATCAAACAAACTATAACTGATTTAATGAGCCATTCGCAGTTTCACAGTCTGAATTAGTTCATACTCACACATGCATGGCTTAATCTTTGAGACAAGCATATGACTACTGGCAGGATCAACCAGGTAGCACATCCTCCAGCGACGCCGAATCCCTGCCCCCCACCATATCCCCCTCTAGAGAGGGAGAGGCCTGGGGCGGGCCGGACGTCGTCACATCGGGCCGGGCAACAATAACCGACCGATCTGGATATGGGACACGAGGCAGAGGGGTCCCGGCCCTAACGCATCCACTGAATCCATGAGAGATCGAGGCGACAAGAGCGGCCCGATGGAACGGGAGGCCACAATAGGGCCCCCACCAAGGGTGCTCGAGGACCGCACGCGGTCCGCCCCCCACTACCACAATGAAGGCGGGGGAGTCAGAAGGGGCACATGGGACATCGACGAGTCCCCTCCCCCCCCCATCGAACCGAGGGGGTAGGCCACACGGGCAACTAGCGTGCTGCAACGGGACACGAGAAACGTCATCCGAGCAAGAGTGAAGGGAAGCACCCACCGACGGTTGGCTGCGGCAAGGCAGGGAGACCAGCGCTGGATGCGAATCCGAGATCGCTCACGTGCCAACACGGTCGCGGCCGCGTCGCGCCCGACGTCCACCCCGCGCACGTGGAGCCTTGCGGCCCGAGAATGCACGAGGGAGGATCGTCATCGGGCAACCGACAGTGGAGCACTGCCAAGCACGAGATATCGAAAAGCAGCAATGTCGAGATATGGGGGTCACACCATCTGGGTCCGCGCCTACGGCCGCATAGCGGAGATATTTGGGGGAAGGCACAATCCGTGGTCCGCACAAGCAAGGGGCGAGGGGGGATGGGGACCATGGACAGGTAGCTCGAGGCCCAACCCTGACAACGAACACCGTCCCCGATCCGCGGGCGCGTAGCCGTGTAATCCAGAGAAGGAGCAGGGAGGGATGGATACCTCGGTCGGGGCGTGGGAGCTCAAGCGATCCATCGAACACCATCCAAGTTTGTGCGCACGCGGACGCATTACCGAAATATTGGTGGGTGGAGCGCAAGCCGAAGTCCGCACGCGAAGGGCCAGGGAACCGACTGAAGGGGCCAGCGGGGATGGAGACCGAGGGCTGGTTGCACAAGGCCAACCCTACCATCGAACACCGGCCAACATCCGCGCGCGTGCGGATGCGTAATCGACCGAAGATGTGGGGAGGGACCGAGACCACGGACAGGGAAAGAGAGCACAATCAAGCCTTCCAACACCGTCCAAGTCCGCAGGAGGGCGGATGCATTACCAAAATATTTGGGTGGGGGGGGGACATCCGATTTTCACGCACGAAGGGCCACGAAACCGATCGAAGGGGCGATGGTGGATCCGAGCCCATGGACATGTCGCACGGGACCAGCCCCAACAACGAACACCATCCCATGTCCGCGGGCGCCCGGCCACGTAATCGAGAGAAAATGTGGGGAGGGACCGATACCACGGACAGGGAAGGAGAGCCCAATCGAGCCATCATATGGGGTCCAAGTCCGTGGGAGCGCGGCCGCGTTGCCGCAATATTTGCGGGGGGACGCAACCCGAAGTCCGCGCACAAAGGGCCACGGAACCGATCGAAGGGGCGAGGGTGGACTGAGCCCACCGACAGGTAGCACGGGACCAAACCCGCCCAAGAACACCCGAAACATTTGGGTGGGTGGGGGGGAGGGGGACAATCCCAAGTCCGCACACGGAGGGCCGCGGAACCGATCGAAGGGGCGAGAGGGGGGACAGAGCCAACAGGCAGGTAGCACGAGACCGACACTGCCATCGGACACCGTCACGCGCGGATGCAAAATCGAGCAAAAACGTGATCAGGGACCGAGACCTTTGTCCGGGAGAGAGAGATCAATCGAGGCATCCTGCGCCATCCAAGTCCGCGCGCGTGCGGCCGCGTTACCGAAATATTTGTTGGGGGGGCAAAATCCGATGCCCGCGCACGAAGGGCCTCGGATACAACCGAAGGGGGGAGGGAGCGCACATGGGTGGGTCGCACGGGACCAACCTTGCCGACGAACACCATCCCACGTCCGCGCGCGTGCGGCCGCATTACCGAAATATTTGTTGGGGGGCACAATCCGACGTCCGCGCATGAAGGGCCACGGAACAGACCGCGGGGGCGAGGGGGGGCGGAGCCCATGGGCAGGTCGCAGGGGACCGTCCCTGCCAACGAACACCGTCCCTTGTCCGCGCACGTGCGGCCGCGTGTAATCGAGTGAAAATATGGGGAGGGACCAGGACCATGGACTGCGAAACTGTGCTCGATCGAGCCATCGGGCACCCACCCGAGTCCACGTGCACGCAGCCGCATCGTCGATGTATTTGTTGGGGGGGGGGCGCTATCCCCAGTCCGCGTGCACGCGGCCGCATCGCCGATGTATTCCTTGGGGGGGCGCAATCCGATGTCCGTGCACGAAGGGCCACGGAACCAACTGAAGGGGCGAGGGGGAACGGAGCCCCTGGACAGGTCGCTCGGGACGAAACCTGCCCTGAACACCACCCCATATCCGCGCGCGTGCGGCCGCGTAGTCGAACCAAAATGGGGGGAGGGACCGAGACTATGGACAGGGAAAGAGAGCTCAGTCGAGCCACCCGACGCCATCCATTCTCGCTCGTGGGCGGCTGCGTTACCGAAATATTTGTTGGGGGTCACAATCCGACGTCCACGCACGAAGGGCCACGGAACAGACCGGAGGGGCGAGGGGGGACGGGGCCCATGGACGGGTCGCACGGGGCCAACCCCGCACGTGGAGCCACGGAGCCGACTGAAGGGGTGAGGGAGGGTGGGGATGGGGCCCACGGACAGGGGAGCACGTGACCTACCCCGTCGACAAACACCGTCCCATCTCCGCGCGCACGCGGCCACGTGATCGGGCGAAAAGGTTTGGGGAGGGACAGAGAGAGCATGGACGGGGAAAGAGAGCCCAAACGAGCCATCCAACACCGTCCAAGTCCGCGCGCGCGCGGCCGCATCACCGAAATATCCGTGGGTGGAGCACAACCCGCTGTCCATGCACATAAGGCCGCGGAACCGACCGAAGGGGCGAGGGGGTTGGAGGCCACGGATGGCGAGAACGGGGTCAACCCGGCCAACGAGAGACGCCCCCCCAAGTCCACGCGCGCGCGGCCGCAAACACGACCGAAGGTGGATGGGGAGATTGATCGCTTGGACGGGGAGCGCGAGCTCAACCCAGCCAACGAACACCATCCCACGTCCGCCCCCGCACATTTCGGGCCAATGCTACGCGCCGGGGGAGGGGCACCCCATACCATCCTTGAGGGGGATCCGGGCGAATCCCACCCTGGGGGGGTTCCAAAGTGCCGACCCGCATTGCAAGCGGGGAGGGCCGGGACATGCTCCCCACGCACGCGGGGATACCGGGGGCAGACGATCGGGCAACGAGACCCGCGCGCCCGGGACAGGCATCCGGGGCGAAGGGGTCGGGCAGGCCACAGCAAAGGGCCGAGTGAGTGGGCATGCGGATGCCGAACCCCCTACCACCCCAGCGGGGCATCCGGGCGGCTCCCACCCCGGGGGTTCCAAATGATCGAGCAGCATTGCAAACAGGGAGGGCCGGGACGCGCGTCCCGCCTTTGCGGGCTTCGTGCGGTGGATGGCCGGGCATCGCATCCCACGCACCGAGGGGGCTTGTCCCCGAGCAGACGGGCCGCGCATCCCGCATCCGTGGGCCAAGCTCGGGCTAAGCTGGACGCGGAACCCCCTACCACCCCAGCGGGGCATCCGGGCGGATCCCACCCCGGGGGTTCCAAATGATCGAGCAGCATTGCAAACGGGGAGGGTCGGGATGCGCATCCCGCCTTCGCGGGATTCGGACGTCGGGTGCCCGGGACTCGCGTCCCGTGCACCGAGGACTTGACCCCGAGCGGCCGGGTCGCGCATCCCCCATCGATGGGCCAAAGCGAGACGTGGAACCCCCTAACACCCCCGCGGGGCATCCGGACGACCCCCACCCCGGGGGGTTCCAAATGATCGTGCGGCATTGCAAACGGGACGTGCGCCCTGCCTTCGCGGAATTCGGGCGCCGGATGGCCGGGCCTCGCATCCCGCACGCCGGGGCAAGCTAGGGACGAGCAACCCCCCTACCCACCCCAGTGGGGCACCCGAGCAAATCCCACGTGGGGGGTTCCAAAGTGCCGAGCAGCACTGCAGACGGGGGAGCGGGGGCCGGGACGCACGTCTCGCCTTTGCGGGCTTCGGACGGTGGATGCTCGCGACTCGCGTCCCGCGGGCTCGACCCAAAGCAGCCAAGTCGCGCATTTCGTTTCGAGGGCTGCGCCCGTGCTGCACGGGATGCGGAACCCCCTACCACCCAAGCGGCGCATCCAGGCAAATCCCACCCCGGGGGTTCCAAATGATCGAGCGGCATTGCAAACGGGGGAGTGCCGGGATGCGCACCCCACCCTCGCGGGCTTCCCACGGTGGTTGGCCGGGCCTCGCATCCCGCAAGTGGGGGACATACGTCGGAGCGGCCGGGTCGCGCGTCCCATTTCCATGGCCCGAGCCGGGGCAGAATCGGGACGCGGAACCCCCTACCACCCCAGCGGGGCATCCTGGCAAATCCCACCCGGAGGATTCCAAATGATCGAGCAGCATTGCAAACGGGGCGGGATGGGACGCGCATCCCGCCTTCACGGGCCTCGAGCGTCGGATGGCCGGGGCTCGCGTCTCGCACGTCGTGGCCTGCTTGGGATGCGGAACCCCCTAATACCCCAGTGGGGCATCGGGGCAAATCCCACCCTGGGGGTTCCCAGTGATCGAGCGGCATTGCGAACGGGGAGGGCCGGGTCGCGCGTCCCGGCCCCCCGGGCTTCAGGCGGTGGATGGCTGGGTCTCGCATCCCGCACGTGGGGGACTCACATTTCGGGCAGTTGGGTCGCGCATCCCGTTTCGATGGCCCGAGTGGGGGCAAACCGGGACGCGGAACCCCCTACCACCACTGCGGGGCATCCGGGCAACTCCCACCCTGGGGGTTCCAGACGATCGAGCAGCATTGCAAACGGGGCGGGATGGGATGCACGTCCCGCCTTCATGGGCCACGGGCACCGGATGGCCAGGCCTCGCGTCCCGTGCGTCGGGGCTAGCTTGGGATGTGGAACCCCCTAGCACCCCTGTCAGGGACTTATCCACAGATGAATGGGTTGGAGCATCAAAATGGTGGCACAAGCTTCGAATGGCCGTAACTTCTGATCTGGGAGGAGCTACGGGGGCGACAATATATCAACGGAAAGCTCATTTCGAGCCCTACGACCGTGAAGCAGCAGAAGCCCAGATGAATGGGTTGGAGCATCAAAATGGTGGCACAGGCTTCGAACGGCCATAACTTTTGATCCGGGAGGAGCTACGGGGGCGACAATATATCAACGGAATGCACGTTCCGAGCCCTAGGACCGTGAAGCAGCGGGAAGCCCAGATGAATGGGTTGGAGCATCAAAATGGTGGCACAAGCTTCGAACGGTCATAACTTTTGATCCGGGAGGAGTTACAGGGGCGATAATATATCAACGGAAAGCTCGTTTCGAGCCCTACGATCGTGAATAGGGTTTATCCGTTCACTCCATTTCTCGAGCCCAAAATCCTTCATTTTAGTGGGTTTCAGGGCCATTTTATCTTTGGGGGCCCCGTCTTTGGTTCAGTCTGCGTTCGACCGCCCGCCGCCCTCATTACGGGCGAGCCCGGGCGTCGGCGCACTCACCATCGGGCGTGGTCCGAGCCCCCCACAGCACGGTCGGAACTTGCATCTCGCTCCGCACGCATCCCTCTGGCCTGCCTTGCACCACCATGGCCACCCTAAGGGGGTGACACCGGAGAGCCTGCGGGTGCTCCGGGGGTTGTTCGCAACCGATGCGCGCGTGCGGCGGCCGACCCCCTCCATCGCACGTGCGAGTCACCTCGCATGCTTACGGGACTTGCCTGCTTTGGGCAGGCCGCACCCTTGCCCGGCTAGTTACCGCGGGGCCGACTCCCGGGTCTAATTTTTCACAAGAATCTCAGCCCCGTGCAGCGCCGGACGCCCCCCGTCCCCTTAGCCTCCTCGCAGTCCCCACCCCCAGGGATGGTAACAACAAAGCGAAACAGCGGCAAATATTCAAGGCGCATAGAGAAATCCCCCCTACCTCTTTTATTTCAGTTCCCATGAAATTTGGATACTGGAGACCCGCCCATGTCCCCGAATGGATATCCCACTAAGATACAATCCCAAGGCTTGCCGCCGAGGGCCGGCACATATGCAGCTTTTATATAAAGGCGGTGGACAACTCCAACGACTGCCGGGAGCTCCCTAAAACCCCTGCCAACCGTGGCCAGCCACTCTAGGAAGTTTGGGGAGGAGTTTGGAACCATTGGAAACCATCCGGCACTGGGACTCGAGTCCCGCCTCCTGGGTCCTGCATCCCACTGTGTGCGCCAGCAAGTCCGCTGCGCATCTTCGCTGCACGCCCGGCGGTGCGTGCATCCACGCAACCCACTGCTGGCGCCTGCGTCCGGCCAAGTGCCCGTGCACATGCGCGCCCTCGTCCAGTGCGCCCGCGGCCTGCACGCCCCACAGCCTTGCGCCCGTGGCCCGCGTGCTGCACAGCCCTGCAACAATCCGTGCACCCGACGGCCCACGCACCGCCATGGCCTGCGTGCCCCCATGACCTGCGTGCCCTTTGGCCCGGCTTGAGTGCATTTTGTCTGAGAGCTACGCTCGTTGGGCCGGGCATGCGTCTGCTCGTGCCCGATCTTTGCATGCGCCTTTGCCAGAGTCCCCGCATGCTTTTATCTTCGTCCGGGCACCGGACCAGATGATGGCACCTTATCATGGCAGAGCTCCAGCCATGCTCCGGCCCATCCAAGGTTGGCACGGCAAAGGCACCAGAGCCCGCGCCAACCCACGTAAGATGCCGGCGGGGGTCCAATGCTGGTCCTCTGATCGCCACTTGGCTCCACCGCAGGGATCAAGAACGTGCATATAGTCTGGACACCACCATTGCCCCGCAGTTGTGCCACGGCGGACCCGCCTCCTACGGGCCTGGGGGAGTCGGGAACACGGCCATAGCTCCGCGCACCTCCTCGAACCAAGAGGAATCCTCGAGTATCCACGCATCCTGGCGGGTCCACCGCCATGCCAAATATCGCGCGTCTGGAGCCCCCACCCCCCCGATATCAATGCCACGACGAGCATCCACGCATCCCGATGGGTCCACCGCCATGCCAAATATCGCACGTCCGGAGCACCACCCCCCCCCCCGATGTCATGCCACGGTGATTCCGCTTCTTGTCGAACCATCGCTCCCTCGACGTGAGCCCCGGCAAGGCATCCCCGCCAAACTCCGACCTCATTTTTGGGCTGTCGCGGGCTCACGATGGGAGGGGGTCAGGTGGGGGAAGAGTTGTGGGGTGGGACAAATCCGTGCGACTTTGGGCTGGATCTCAGTGGATCATGGCAGCAAGGCCACTCTGCCACTTACAATGCCCCGTCGCGTATTTAAGTCGTCTGCAAAGGATTCTGCCCGCCGCCCGTCTGAAATTGCGCTCCAAGGCGGCCGCCCGTGGCCGCTATGCCGCGGGGGCTGCGCCTACGACATGAGCCCTTGGGGGCCGAGGGCCCCTACTGCGGGTCAGGTGGTGGACGGCGGGCTTGGGCGCTACTTCACTAGCTTGGATTCTGACTTAGAGGCATTCAGTCATAATCCGACACACGGTAGCTTCGCGCCACTGGCTTTTCAACCAAGCGCGATGACCAATTGTGTGAATCAACGGTTCCTCTCATACTAGGTTGAATTACTATCACGGCACGGCCATTAGTAGGGTAAAACTAACCTGTCTCACGATGGTCTAAATGTAGGAACCAGATCTAGGATTTCAGGGTTAGATCTTGAAACTTTTTCAAGATCATACAGCGGAAGACTAAAATAAATTAAAATTTATTTTCTAAAATCAGAAAATCTCTAGATCTAAGATCCTATTACATGATTATTACATAGCATTAAATCAAAAATTAAAATATATAAATATAGCATGAACTACATGTTGATCATATCAACATGTTTTTATACTACATCTAATGTATGTATTAAACAATAGATCAGATCTATTACCTTGCAAGTTAGATGTTCTAACCTTGTTAATCTGGGCTTGAGGATGATGTTGCAAGCCGCACATGCATCCGACCTCTAGGAGTCATCCACACGAGCCCACGAATCTTGATCAGAAGTCCTGCTTCAGGAAATCAGCACAGTATGCTAGTACTGCACTGATCATTCTTTGATGGTTGATCAGGTCCCTCCTTCTTCTTGATTTGGACTCTTCCAAAGATGAAAAGTAGAAGGAGGAGTTTTAGATCTGAGACACTCTCAGGAAACTCAAGATGGAGGGAGGAAAGATATGAAAATAAAAATCCTAGAAGAAGACCCTCTTCTTCTTCACGTTTTTCTCTCTAGACACCCAAACTTGTGTCTTTTATATCTCCACGATCCAAAGGTATTTCTCTTTAATTTTTAGATGGCACAAAGGTCTCTCAAATATCTGACTTTTCCTAAAATTTCACAAAGAAACTCATCTTATATAGAGAGATATGATAGAGTCCTTGTCTAGGTCAAACACCTAGTCAAGGCTTATCCAAACATGGCAAGTTAAGGGATGCCCAACTCTTGAGCACTTCCTTCATATTTTCATGCATGGATCACTAGAAAATAGTGCACAATGTATACCCTAAAATCCATAAAAATTCCAAAAAAAATTTGGATAAATTCGGTGCAAAATTGAAAGAGTTTTGGATTTCTAAAACTCTATCTCATAGAATTCGAAATCCAAACTTATTCCTTTTAGATTTGATTCAAACCACCTTCCATGTAAGAAAGAAGAGAGGAGACCTTTTGTGAATGTGGAAGAGATCTGGGAGAGGGCTTTTGTCACACAAAATAAGTGGAGATTGGATTGAATAAGAGAGAGGGCGTGGAGAAGGATTATGTGGCGTAAGGTGGAATCCTAGTCTTACTAGGATTCTGTCTTATGACTTGTTTTAATTTGGTTTCCCAAATCAAATCAAATCAAAATTAGATCAACCCAATTAAAATAGGTCTTAACCCAATTAAAAACCTAATTTAATCAGATTAAATTAGATTTAAATCTGATTTAATTTTTTAATCAAATTAGAAATTAGATTGACCCAAGTCCTAGTTGAACTAGGACTAGTTTTTCCTTGCACTTGGCTTATCCAATAAACCAATTGGACTTGATCCAATCAAGCCCAAACCAAATCTAATTAAATCATATTTAATTAGACTTAATCTCAGCCCATTGGCTTAATCAAATTAAGCCAATTAGCAATCAAATTGCTAATCGATCCTCCTGCAACACTTGTACTGGGTTAAATGTCAATCGTATTGATCATTTAACCCTAGAACGATTCTTAATCGTTGATCAACCATCCGATCAAATCATGAACTCTAATGTGTGTGACCTCATAGGTCCGAACCTAAGCCGGTAGCACAGGAATAAATTCCTGTACCAATCGAAGTGACCATCTAGCAATGGTACCCGACGACCGGATAGGTCGAATGTGTAGAACAACATCCTTAGAACCAATGCGGATATAGTTTTCATATAATTCATCCCCTTGACCAAAATGATCATAGGACACCCCAGAGTTCAACTGTCAACTCTGATCAGGTTGTCCACATTGTATTTCAAAATATCAAATCCATCTGATTGATTACCCTGGCCAAGGTTTTGCTAAATTGAAATACAGCGACTCTTTTTTCTCCAACTCTTGGAGTGGTCAATCCTATCTCGATCACACTCTGACTTCGCAAGTACTTGACTGTGCCCAGAAGCCTTCCGTCCTTGAATTAGAAATTCAGTTAGTCCAGTACCAAAGCACAGTGAGTTGCTTGCAAGTCACTGAGGCGATCTCAGGTCTAAGGGACACTTATACCTATATCCCATCAGAGACATTCTCGATAGCAGAATACTCTGGAGTTGGTCACATTCAATGATGATGTACCCTTACATCTCACCTGTATGCCATACCAGTGTCTCCACACTCCTTGGTTAAGAGGACAACCAACCCATATGGCCTACAGCGACCTATGCTCGATAGAAGCTGTTGTCCTTATTAACAGCCTATCATTTGGTCGTGAACAGTTTTAAGGACTAATCGATAAATCCTCTCTTTATCGAATCTAAATAGTCCTAAGGACTTCATCATAACAACGGAGTTCATTAGAAGATGAAAGCTTATGATGAAAATACCAAATATATTTTATTTATTAACAAATCAATTACAATACTTGGTTGCTCAACCATCAACAGCTTGACGATTGGCTTTTTGGGATACATTTCCCAACAACTCCCACTTGTCCTAAAGCCACTCGGCACAGTATCTAATACCCATCTTCGACTTGTGGTTGTCGAACTCATTTATTGCCAAGGCTTTTGTGAAGGGGTCGGCTAGGTTCTTCTTTCCGTCGATCTTCTGAAGGTCGACGTTCTCTCGGACCAGGTGGAAGCGACGCAAGATGTGCTTCGTCCGCTGATGTGCTTTGAGTTTTTTCACCTGAGCTATGGCACCAGTGTTGTCGCAGTAGAGCAGGACTGGACCATCGAGGGAGGGTGCTACTCCGAGCTCGGTGATGAATTTTCTTAGCCACACAGCTTCCTTCGCAACATCTGATGATGCGATGTACTCCACTTCACAAACAGAGTCTGCCATAGTATGCTGCTTGGAACTCTTCCAGCAGATGGCTCCACCATACAGAGTAAAGATATAACCCGACACACTCCTGCTGTCATCATGGTCAGATTGGAAGCTGGAGTCTGTGAACCCCACAAGTTTCAGATCTGACTCGCCATAAACCAACCATTGGTCCTTAGTATTTCTCAAATACTTAAGGATGGCTTTAACCACTTTCCAGTGATTTTCTCCAGGATCAGATTGGTATCTACTCACTACTCCTAGTGAGTATGCCACATCTGGTCTTGTACATGTCATGGCGTACATGATAGATCCCACGACTGAAGCATATGGGACTCTACTCATACGCTCTCTCTCTTCAGGAGTTGTCGGACAATCCTTCTTAGAGAGAGAAATTTCATGGCCTATCGGTAGATAGCCCTTCTTGGAATTCTCCATGCTTAACCTCTTCAGCACAGTGTCTATGTACATGGATTGGGATAACCCAAGCATCCTTTTAGATCTATCCCTATAGATCTTCATCCCTAGGATGTAGGATGCTTCACCCAAGTCCTTCATGGAGAACTGTGATGACAACCAAACTTTTATTCCCTGTAGTGCGGGGATGTCATTCTCGATTAAGAGAATGTCATCCACGTACAAGATAAAGAATACCACAATTGGACCATTTATAGATGCAGGGCTCTTCTCCATTCTTAATAAAGCCATACATTTTGATCACCTTATCAAAACGCATGTTCCAACTCCGAGAAGTTTGCTTCAATCCATAAATGGATCTCTGAAGCTTGCACACCTTGGACTCATCTGTGGATGTAAACCCCTCAGGTTGTATCATATACACCTCTTTGGTCAGCTCTCCATTCAGAAAAGCTGTCTTTACATCCATCTGCCAGATCTCATAATCTAGATGGACAGCTATTGCAAGCATTATCCGAATAGATTTGAGCATTGCCACAGGGGAAAACGTCTCGTCATAGTCAATACCATAACGTTGACGATACCCCTTGGCTACCAGACGGGCTTTATAGGTCTCCACCTTTCCGTCTGCATCCCTCATCCTTTTGAAGACCCATTTACACCCAATGGGTTTATCCCCTTCAGGTGGGTCAACCAATGTCCATACATCGTTGACCTTCATGGACTCCATTTCGGATTTCATGGCTTCAAGCCATTTCTCAGAATCAGATCTCTGCATTGCATCCATATAGGTGATCGGATCCTCATTATTCTCATCAAGTTCGATGGGATCACCGTCCCAGACCAAGAAACCGTAGTATCTGTCCGGTTGACGCGGTACTCTACCGAATCGCCTTAATGGTGTAGGTATATTGGGCTCCGGATCTGATCTAATCATATCCGACTCAGGTTCAGCTATTGGTGTCGGTCCTTCTACCTGTTGAACTTCATCAAGTTCAACCTTAGAGGCAACGGTTCCTTCACCAAGGAACTCCTTTTCTAAAAAGATTGCCTTAAGGCTGACGAACACCTTTTGTTCATCAGCATGGTAGAAAAAATATCCTTTTGTCTCTTTGGGGTACCCGATGAATGAGCATTTGTCAGACCTAGGTCCAAGTTTGTTTGTGACTAATCGTTTGACATAGGCCGGGCACCCCCAGACCCTAAGGTGTGAAAGTGCTAGCTTACGTCCCATCCATATCTCATATAGAGTCTTAATTACAGACTTACTTGGAACCCTATTTAATAGATAACAGGCCGATTCGAGTGCATATCCCCAGAAGGATATCGGCAAGCTAGCAAAACCCATCATGGATCAGACCATGTCTAACAGAGTCCGATTCCTCCTTTCAGACACACCATTATGCTGTGGTGTTCCTGGAGGAGTCTATTGGGAGAGAATCCCATTCTCTCCTAGATATGTGAGAAATTCACTAGAAAGGTATTCTCCTCCTCGATCAGATCGAAGAGTTTTAATACTCTTCCCAGTTTGTTTTTCTACTTCACTTCGGAATCGTTTGAACATTTCAAATGAATCCGACTTATGTTTCATCAGATAGACATATCCATATCGGGATAGGTCATCCGTGAAAGTTATGAAGTAGAAATATCCACCTCTAGCACTGGTGCTCATGGGCCCGCATACATCAGTATGTACTAGGCCCAAGAGCTCAGTAGCTCTCTCACCTTTTCCAGTAAAAGGTGACTTGGTCATTTTACCAAGAAGACAAGACTCACAGGTTGGAAGTGATTCACAATCACTAACTTCGAAGATTCCCTCTTGAGTCAACCTGTTTATTCTGTTCTTGTTTATATGACCTAGCCTACAGTGCCATAAGTAGATATCTGACACACTATCTAAACTAGGGTGCTTGCCAGTAGAATAGACTCTTATCAGGCTTGATCTTTTTGGTCTGGCTCTACACTGATGTCCCAGCCTGAACTTGCACCTTCTTCACTTTTTTTTTCTTGTTCTTCTTCCCTTTCTCAAAGGATCGAGAACCAGAAGACGAACCTCCCACTGAGTTCACCGACTCCTTGAGGAGTTGGTGATCCTTCTCAAAGTTCTGAAGTAACTCAAGTAATCCATGGTAGTTTACTTCAGGCTTTGTCATTCTATAATGAGTGAGGAATGGGAGATAAGACTTGGGCAGCGAGTTCAGTATTGCATCTTTCCCAAGCTGCTCATGCAAGGGAAAGTTGAGCTTGCTCAATCGTTCCATCAGCTCGATCATGTACAATACATGATCAGTGACAGAGGCACCATCCCGCATTTTGGCAATGAAGATGGCACAACTAGTCTTGTGCCTCTCTATGTCATCGGGTGTGCCAAAGGCATCCTCCAACACTTGAAGCATGTCCTTTGGCTGAACCGTCTCGAATCTGCGACTGAACTCATCGCTCATGACAGCCAGCATGATACAGCGCACCATGGTCCAGTCACTGAGCCACTTCTGGTAAGTGTCTCTGACTGTTCCACGTGCATTGGCAGCTGGCTCCTCAGGTGCAGGATCCATTATCACATATAGGATCCATTCATGCTCCAGGACTATCTTCAACTTTCGGTACCAGCTACCGAAGTTGGGTCCCACCAACTTATCATTGTCCAACAATGATCGGAGCGATAAGGAAGTGGCCATATTTGCACAAAGGAGAACCATAACCTAATTAGTAATTGATTCATTAAACATAAAGATTTGGACTTTAATCAAAAGGTTTCTCCCACTATTTTATTCGAATTGGTAGCCTCTACTTCCAACTCGAGGAATTACCCTAATTCCTTAGCGGGTACTAGAATCCACTTAGACTGCACACAAGCCCAACTTTGCTTGGTCAACCCATGTACATCTAAGGGTAGGTTCATAACCAATTGTTTTTCTAAACAATTTCTAGTAATTTTAATTTTGCCCCAAAAACCTAATCAGTAGGCTTTAGCCTCCACTGTAAGGATCCAGTTAGGTCCAACCATTAACATGATCATACATAGTGTATCTAACCAACGAATGATTAAGCCCAACTTTGGTTGGCTCACCTAACCACCATTAGAGAGACACTTCCAAGTCGTCATATGATGAGTGATAATTCCATTAGTCAACAAGCACCAGGCTTTTGGGTCTGCAATGATTATTGAGTTAATGGACTCAATATCAAACACCTTAATGGGAGGCTATGATTCAGTTATCTCCATAACTTTATCATTTTAAGGACCTAATAATTTTAGAGGATTTAAATAATATAGAGAATGAAGTCAGATGAACCAGCTTATCATGATCCTCCCACTGGCTTCACCAAGTCAGCTTAAGGGAGACCAGGGCTGGTCTAGGAGCACCTAAATCAGTCACACTGATTTACCTAGCTGACATGGGTCAGCTCGAATAGTCAAGTGATCCGATCAAAACATAATTTCACCAAGAGGCCAGGTAAGTTCGATCAGTGGGAGGGTCTGCCAAAGCTTGCCTTAGACACCATCAGAAATGACCAGGTAAGCGGGCTCCCAATTAAAAACCACCGGTCTGGTTTACCTTAGATACCAACTGGTTTAATTAGTTTCGATTAGATCAACCTAACAGTTCGTGCTAGACCGCTTAGCCAAGAATCAAGTCCATTTGGTTCTCGTTAAAGACATGGACTTGACCAACTACAACTATTGTAATTGATCTAGAGAATCCTTGACCTATTACTAAGACAACAATTGATTAGATTTAGTCAATTCTCTAATTAAGTCCATCTTCAATCTAACCATAGGTCTAACCCAATTAATGGACCTAATTCCCGCTAACCCATTAACCCAATGTGTTATGGTTTGTGTCTTAGGTTCTTCAATTCACAATCCTAGAACCTATTCAAACAACTTCTTAATTCTTAATTAAGTTTTGGGCTGAGGGTTGGGTTTGGCTTTTCAAAAAATAATTTTCATATTTGTAAAATAATTTTACAATATGATTCTACTAACCATATTGCATGTTTGATTCATAATCAAGATACAATTGAAATAAATATGAAACTACTTTAGATCTAATCTAAATAGGTTCATGTAATTGAAACAGTTTCAACTTTAAACAATTTCTTTGCACAAAAATTATTTAACAAAGAGATTTTATTTCAGATTTAAACATCTTTTAAATCTAATAAATTATAAATTTAGTCTAGATCATATCTAACAAATTTATGATTAAAGATAGATCTACACAAACTAGGACAACCTTTGCACTGTAAGGGGTAAACCTTACAGCAGGACAACCTTGCAGTTTGTGATTGATCTAAAATTTTAATTTTAGATTTAATAATTAAATTATAAACTAGATCTAATCTAAAAAATAATCTAAGCATGTATAAATAATCATGTTGTTGGTACAAAAATCTGCTTGCGCCGGAGAAGCTGGAGTCGGGGAAGTCGCGGTCGCCGTCGGGACCTGCAAAGGAAGTCTAAACCGGAGGTGGGGTTGCTCCGACAAGACCCTCCGACGCTCAAGTCAGTTCTCTGCCTCAACAAGAATGGAGTGCTAGAACGGAGAATTTAGCAGAGTTTTGAGATAAGAAATGAGCTTATGGAATAACGTATCTGGGTCCTCCTTTTGTAGGCGGAGGAGGCAACGGATTGATGGCAACATTTGTAACCGTCTGGCAGTGGACTGCCCAGGGTCAGGCGGAGTTTGCTGCGAAGCGTAGTGGAACGGACCCATGGCTATCGCTGGGGCGTGCCACGTGGAATCTGCCGCACGAAGTGGGGTGGCGTTCGTCGTCGTGACTTGCCAGTGGATGGGAGAATCGTGCAGTATCCGTTGCAGGAGGTGGAGCAGGATCGTGGCCGTTTATCGTGGCTGGTCAGGTAGTAATGGAGCCGCACGGGATCCGCCACAGGGAGGGGAGCAGTGCTGCGATCATTACTGCGGCCTGTCAGGAAGTGGTGGGGCTGCGCGGAATCCACCGCAGGAAATGTAGCAGAATCGTGGCCGCGATTGTGGCTTGGGAATGCTGGTCTGTCGGCTGAAGTTCGATAGTGGTCAGAGTCCGGCCACCGTAGAGGTCCGGACGAAGGCCGTCTACAGTCGTTGGAATCGAGAACGGAGCTCGGCTCTCACAGAGTTCGGGCAAAGCTTTCCTGCAGTCAAGGTTAAAGGCGAAGTCCGGCTCCCGTAGGAGTCCGGGCGGGGCTTACCAGCAGTTGACGTTGAGGACGGAGCCCGGCTCCCGTAGGAGTCCGGGCGGAGCTGTCCTGTAGTCGATGTCGGCGGTGGAGCCCGGCTCCAGTAGGAGCCCGGGCAGAGTCCTCTGCAATCAAAGTTAAAGGTGAAGTCCGGCTCCCGTAGGAGTCCGGACGGAGCTTACCAGCAGTTGATACTGAGAGCGGAGCCCGGCTCCCGTAGGAGTCCGGGCGGAGTCTGGGCAGAACCCTCTCGGAGCTGAAGTTGCAGGCAGAACCCGGCTCCCGTAGGAGTCCGGGTGGAGTCCTCTGCAATCAAAGTTAAAGGTGAAGTCCGGCTCCCGTAGGATTCCGGACGGAGCTTACCAGCAGTTGATACCGAGAGCGGAGCCCGGCTCCTGTAGGAGTCCGGGCGGAGTTCGGGCGGAACCCTCTCGGAGCTGAAGTTGCGGGCGGAACCCGGCTCCTGTAGGAGTCCGGGTGGAGTCCTCTGCAATCAAAGTTAAAGGTGAAGTCCAGCTCCCGTAGGATTCCGGACGAAGCTTACCAGCAGTTGATACCGAGAGCGGAGCCCGGCTCCCGTAGGAGTCCGGGCGGAGTCCTCTGCAATCAAAGTTAAAGGTGAAGTCCGGCTCCCGTAGGAGTCCGGACGGAGCTTACCAACAGTTGATACTGAGAGCGGAGCCCGGCTCCCGTAGGAGTCCGGGCGGAACCCTCTCGGAGCTGAAGTTGCGGGCGGAACCCGGCTCCTGTAGGAGTCCGGGTGGAGTCCTCTGCAATCAAAGTTAAAGGTGAAGTTCGGCTCCTATAGGAGTCCGGACGGAGCTTACCAGCAGTTGATACTGAGAGCGGAGCCCAGCTCCCGTAGGAGTCCGGGTGGAGTCCTCTTGGGGTCGAAGTTGTCGGCGGAGTCCGGCTCCCGTAGGAGTCCGGATGAAGTCTGTCTGCAGTCGTTGGAGTCGTCGGTGGGGCCCGGCTCCCGTAGGAGTCCGGGCGGAGCTGTCTTGTAGCTGAAGTTGTTGGTCGTCGAGGATGAAGTCCGGCTCCCGTGGGAGCCCAGGCGGAGATTTCTTTTGAGATTGGCCTTGTTGGCGGAGCCGTTGATTCTGTGGAGGACTTCGGCTGGGGGTATTTTATACCCAACACCAGTCCCCCTATTTCCGAGTTTGAATTTCGAACGAAGGAAGTACAGAGAGATGGACACAGCCGAAGTCGCCCCTTCGAATCCTGCGTACCACCGCCCCTAGATATTTTGGCATTTAATGTGTGTACGTCAGAGCTCACTTTTCGGTGAAGGTGACCTGAAGAGTCTTTTCGGAACCCCCGTCGGAACGCGATCCCAAGCGCCGTGCCACGAGAATTTGTGAACGGTCAACCCTCGATAGCGATGAAGGGGATAAGCGCGACACGTGGCACGCACCAGTTGGCCCAGGAATACCCGCCGCCATAACTGCGCTAGGACCCGTCGGCTATTTAAACCCCCTAGTCCTTTCATGGCTTCATCCTAGCGCCTTTCTTTCGCCTGAGAGTCTTGCTTCCCTCGCACCAGTCCTTGCCTTCTTCAGCCCCCCAATTCTTCTCTGAGGGTTCCTACGCCATGTCCTCCACCCCGGAGGCCGTTCTTGAGGGGATGTCTAGGGCTTGGAGGAAGGTGAGGAGGAGAACGGCGGCCGGTGAGAATCTCCGTCGTTTTAAAGGGGGCTCAAGGAAGAATTCCTTTAACGATAGGGGTTTAATAACGGGGGCTGTCGGTGAAGTTATTCTGCCCACGAATTTTGGAGTAGCAAGGCGGGGTGATACCGGTCAAGAGGGCAGAGCTGTTGTCATAAGCTATGGCGGGATCCTTGATACCGTCGGGGCCGAGGGACCAGAGGCGGTCGGCATCGACGGTGGGGCAGTGGAACTTGTTGCGGGGACGGTGGAAGTAGCGCATGCCGACCTTGCCGGAGCATTTTGGGTGGCGGCTGTCGTGGGGCATTCGAAGATGAGGCACATCTCTGGCATCGCTACCGCTTCCAAGGTGACTCCAGTTCTTCTTGAAACAGGTCTTCGCTACTGCCGCCGTTGCCCTTACCGCCTCCGGGGATCTATCCCACCCTTTTCTCGCTAGGGTTGGGACTTCGGAGACAGAATGAGGCGAGATGGGGCGAGAGCTGTTACACGCACTGGAGAACGCGACTGAGAAGGACAGAGACGGGAAGAGGAGTTTGCAGCTCGGAGCGGCCTCCGGTTCATCCTTCCCAAACCGTGTTTGCGAGGCTTGCGATGACGTGTATCTTCTTCTTCTTTTTTTTTTTCCTGACCCACCGGGTCCTGTAACGTATACTCTTGTTAAATGAAAAAGAGATTTTGTTACCTCGTCTGCATCTCGCATTAAATAGTTGTCTGTCGAACTTCTTCATTTTCCTTTCCTCTTTCTTCCTTCTCTTCTTCTTTTCTTTTTCACGTTGTCCCAAGGTCATCGACGACCTCTTCTGTTCATGTGGGGTTGTCATTTGCCGAGCTCCTTTTTGGCTTTTATGCCGTTCGAAGATACCCAATTGTCATTCTGTTGATGGTTGCAGGTTTGCTTGGGGCCCTTCGGGCCCGAGGTCCCTCCTAGGGCTTGAATTCGGGGATTCGAGCTTCCGTTACCTTCGGGCACTGTTTGCTTTCCCTTTTTTTTTTTTGCTTGAAATTTTTTCTCTGCCGAAGTCGGAGCTAAGTTCGGCTCCCTTGGGAGCCCGATCGGAGAAGCCCTCCTGAAGTTGGAGTAGCCCGGCTCTCGTAGGAGTCAGGGCGAAGTCTTCCTGCAATCAAAGTCATAGGCAAAGTCCGACTTCCGTAGAATTCCGGACAAGTCTTATCGGCAGTTGCTGTTGTCAGCGGAGCCCGGCTCCCGTAGGAGTCCGGGCGGGGTTGTCCTGCAGTTGATGTTGGCGATTGGAGCCCGGCTCCCGTAGGAGTCCGGGCTGGGCTTACCATCGGTCGAAGTAGCTTAAATTAGGGCAAGGTTTTCCTCTTGGGGGGCGCATATGGGCGTTGCAGGGCTTTCCCCCACCCGGTCTAAAAGGATCGGGCCTTCGACTAGGGCGAGTGTTCTCCTCTTATCCCTAACAGGGCTCTGGGGGCACATATGGGCGTTGTAAGGCCTCTCCCCCCATCCGGTCTAAAAGAAACCGGGCCTTCGACTTTGCTCAAGTTAGGGCGAGGTTCTCCTCCTATCCCTAACAGGGCTGTGGGGGCACATATGGGCGTTGTAAGGCCTCTCCCCCCATCCGGTCTAAAAGGAACCGGGCCTTCGACTTTGCTCAAGTTAGGGCGAGGTTCTCCTCCTGTCCCTAACAGGGCTGTGGGGGCACATATGGGCGTTGTAAGGCCTCTCCCCCCATCCGGTCTAAAAGAAACCGGGCCTTTGACTTTGCTCAAGTTAGGGCGAGGTTCTCCTCCTGTCCCTAACAGGGCTGTGGGGGCACATATGGACGTTGTAAGGCCTCTCCCCCCATCCGGTCTAAAAGGAACCGAGCCTTCGACTTTGTTCAAGTTAGGGCGAGGTTCTCCTCCTGTCCCTAACAGGGCTGTGGGGGCACATATGGGCGTTGTAAGGCCTCTCCCCCCATCCGGTCTAAAAGAAACTGGATCTTCAACTTTGCTCAAGTTAGGGCGAGGTTCTCCTCCTGTCCCTAACAGGGCTGTGGGGGCACATATGGGCGTTGTAGGGCCTCTCCCCCCATCCGGTCTAAAAGGAACCGGGCCTTCGACTTTATGAGATTGCCCTTTTGTTTTTGACACAGTTTGCTTGAATTGTCTAAAGACACATGGATATGCGATTTTCGACTAAAACGAAGTCACTGGTAGTACATCCGTAAGTTTTCTGAGCTCCACGGTCGCGGGAGGTCGGCTCCTCCGAGCTCCTTGAGATAATAAGTTCCGGGTCGAACTACTTCTTTGACCTCATAAGGTCCCTCCCAGTTCGGGGCGAGCTTCCCCCGATCCTGAGGTTGCGAGACAGCAGCTCGTCGAAGCACCAGATCTCCTGCTTTAAAGGCTTTGCTCTTGACCCGGGCGTTGTAATATCGGGCAACTTTCTGTCTGTAGGCTGCCATTCGAACCTGAGCAATCTTTCATCTTTCTTCTAGCAGGTCGAGGTTGGCTCTGAGACTTTGTGTATTTTGGGGTTCGTCGAATGCCACGACTCGTGCCGACGGGAATTTAAGCTCGATCGGGATAACGGCTTCCGCACCAAAGGCTAAAGCAAAGGGAGTCTCCCCTGTAGGTAACCTCTGGGTAGTTCGATACGCCCATAGCACGTGATAAAGCTCGTCCGCCCAAGTTTCTTTTGCTTTTTCAAGCCTTGTCTTAATTCCCTGCAAAAGGGTTCTGTTAGTTACCTCAGCTTCGCCGTTCGCCTGAGGGTGGGCTACTGATGTGAAGTTGTGGGAGATGTTTAGATCTTCACAGAATTCGGTGAATCTAGCTCGCGCGAATTGCCGTCTGTTATCAGTGATTAGGGTTCTAGATAGACCGAACCTGCACACAATTGACTTCCAAACGAAATCTTGTACTTTTGCTTCTGTGATTTTTGCTAGTGGTTCGGCCTCAACCCATTTGGTGAAGTAGTCGATTGCTACCAGGAGGAACTTCCTTTGCCCAGACACCATGGGAAAGGGGCCAAAGATGTCCATCCCCCACTATGCAAAAGGCCATGGGGCACTTAGGGGTGTGAGCTCAGTGGCGGGCTGTCTCTGGACGTTGGCGTATCTCTGGCATCGATCGCACTTTTTGACGTATTCGATCGAATCATAATGCATCGTTGGCCAGTAATACCCTTGGCGGAGTAGCTTGTGGGATAAAGATCTGGCACCCAAATGGTTTCCGCAAGCTCCCTCGTGCACTTCCCATAAAGCGTAGTCAGCTTCTGAGGGCCGGAGACACCTTAAGAGGGGCAAGGAGTATGATCTTTTGTACAATTTGCCCTCATAAAGGATGTACCGGGAGGCTTGATTTCGGAGCTTCCGAGCCTCCTTCGCATCCTGGGGAAGAACTCCATCTCTAAGATAGGTTATCAGTAGGTCGACCCAGCTGGGCTCGTGGTCGATCTCCATTACAGGCCGTGGTTCTTCTGTACTCGGATGTTTCAGAACTTCAAAGAGGATGCCTTTGGGCAATTCGACCGGGGCCGACGTGGCCAGCTTGGAGAGAAGGTCGGCTCTGGTATTCTCCGACCTTGGAATTTGCCTAATGTCGAAGTTGCTAAAGGCGAGGGTAAGCTCCTTCACTTGTTCAAGGTACCTGGCCATACTGTCCTCCCGCGCTTCATAACTCCCGCAAACTTGCCCCACCACAAGTTGGGAATCGCTGTGCACCCGGAGTTGACCTATTCCCAGCTCTTTGACGATCCTTAATCCTACAATCAGAGCTTCATATTCCGCTCCATTGTTTGTTGCGGGAAACCCGAAACGCAGAGCGTACTCCGCGATGACTCCCTCCGGGCTGACCAAGATCAGGCCCGCACCCGCGCCTGCCATGTTGGAGGATCCGTCCACATAGAGGGTCCAAAAGCAATCAGAGGGACTGGCTTCTTCGTTAGGGGAGTTCGGTTGAGACTTCAGGTCGTCCACTCTGCTTTGCTCAGGTTCGGCCTCCTCTGGGATGGTGCACTCTACGATGAAATCTGCCAGTATTTGGGCCTTTACTGCTGGTCTAGGCCTGTAGTTGATGTCGAATTCCGTGAGCTCGATCATCCATTTTGCCATCCTTCCGGAGGTATCAGCTCGGTGCAAGACCGCCTTGATTGGTTGATCGGTGAGCAGCGTTACGGTATGCCCTTGAAAGTAAGGTCGGAGTCTCCGAGCTGCAACCAACAAGGCGTAGGTCAGTTTTTCTAATTTAGTGTACCTGGTCTCGGTGTCCCTCAATGCGCGGCTAATGTAGTAGACTGGTCGCTAGACTTTCATTTCCTCTTTGACAAGAACAGCCGCGAGGGCCGTGGGAGAGACCACCAGGTACAAAAATAGTTCCTCCCCAGGCTCAGGCTTCGCTAGCAGCGGGGGTGAGCTAAGGTAGCTTTTTAATTCTTCGAATGCCTGTTGGCATTCAGAGGTCCAACAGAAGTTCTTCGGCCGCTTGAGGGTTTGAAAGAAGGGCAAACATCGTTCGGCCGACCTCGCGACAAAGCGATTAAGAGCCGCTATCCTTCCCGTGAGGCACTGAACCTCCTTGATCGACCTTGGGGCGGTCATCTCTTGGATGGCGCGAATTTTCTCTGGATTGGCTTCAATCCCGTGCCCCGATACCATGAAGTCCAGGAACTTTCCTGAGGTTACCCCAAAAGCACATTTGGTCAGGTTCAGCTTCATTCTATACTTTCGAAGAGCGCCAAAGGTTTCCTCGAGGTCGGCGACATGATTTTCGGAAGACCTGCTTTTTACAAGCATATCGTCCACGTAAACCTCCATGTTTCGGCCGATCTGCTCTTTGAAGATTTTGTTCACTAGTCGTTGATAGGTTGCGCCCGCGTTCTTGAGGCCGAACGGCATGACCCTGTAGCAGTAAAGGCCGCGATTAGTGATGAAAGCTGTCTTTTCTTCATCTTTCGATGCCATTCTAATCTGGTTATAGCCGGAGAATGCGTCCATAAAGGTGAAGAGCTCATAGCCTGAGGTAGCATCCACCAGTTGGTCGATCCTGGGAAGGGGGTAGCTGTCCTTTGGACAAGCCTTATTCAGCTTTTTGAAGTCGATACACATCCTCCACTTGCCGTTTGCTTTCTTGACCAAAACAACATTGGAGATTCACTCAGGATAATTGACTTCCTTAATAAATCCGGCCTTGAGAAGTTTATCCACTTCCTCGGCTATCGCCTTCTGCCTCTCTGGGGCATGACTCCGGATTTTTTCTTTCGTCGGCCGATGTTTAGGGTCGACTGCCAGATGATGTTCCATGACTTCTGTGTCGATCCCCGGCATATCCGCCGGGACCCATGCGAAAACGTCCGCGTTCCTTCGGAGGAAATCCACAAGACGCGTCCGCACCTCCCCCCCAGGTTGGAGCCAATTAACACCACATGCTCCGTGTTCCCATCATTCAAAGGGATTGGTATTAGGTCTTCGATTGGACCGCCCCTCTCTTCAGTGAGGTCATCGCGAGCATCCAATCCATCGACCGGACTGAGGTCCACTTGATCGCTTCTTTGCAAGGCGATGTTGTAGCAATGTCTGGCCAGGGCTTGGTCTCCCTGGACCTCTCCGATCCCCTGGTTGGTGGGGAACTTCAATTTCAAATGGTAGGTTGAAACAACAGCTCTGAGGGAATTGAGACCGGGTCGGCCAAGGATTGCATTGTAGACAGATGGCGCCTTTACCACCAGGAAATTTACCAGAGCTCTGGACTGCTTTGGATATTGACCCGCGGTCACAGTCAGAGCTATCATTCCTTCCGTCAGAACGGCGTCACCGGTAAAACCTATCAAGGGGGAGCAAATCGGTCTCAGATGACCGCCAAGAGTGGTCATTCTTGAAAAGGCGTTGTAGAACAAGATGTCGGCCGAACTCTCATTGTCGATGAGAATGCGACGGACGTCGTAATTTGCTATGTTCAAGGAAACTACGACCGCGTCGTTATGAGGGAATTGAACTCCCTGGGTGTCCACTTCAGTGAAGGTTATGGGTTCTTCAACTTTTTGCCGCTTGGGGGATGCAGCTGGTATGTTGGTTGCCTCCCACCGGGATTCCCCTGAGACGGTGTTGACGGAACCCAGCAGAGGCCGGTCACCCGGCCACTCCTCATCAGTGACCATAGCCGAAGGCAGTTGCGCAAAGACCTCGCGAGAAGGCATCAGATGAGGGGAGGAGGAGCGGGTGCCGGAAAAGATGGCCGGAAGCGGATCCGTTGAGCACTCCTTTAAGAACAAGGGTACAGCGAAGGTTCAAGCCCTCCTTCTAGTGCCAATCCTGTTGGTACAAAAATCTGCTTGCGCCGGGAAGCTGGAGTCGGGGAAGTCGCGGTCGCCGCCGGGACCTGCAAAGGAAGTCTAAACCAGAGGTGGGGTTGCTCCGGCAAGACCCTCCGACGCTCAAGTCAGTTCTCTGCCTCAACAAGAATGGAGTGCTCGAATGAAGAATTTAGCAGAGTTTTGAGATAAGAAATGAGCTTATGGAATAACGTATCTGGGTCCCCCTTTTATAGGCGGAGGAGGCAACGAATTGATGGCGACATTTGTAACCGTCTGGCAGTGGACTGCCCAGGGTCAGGCAGAGTTTGCTGCGAAGCGTAGTGGAACGGACCCGTGGCTATCGCTGGGGCGTGCCACGTGGAATCTGCCGCACGAAGTGGGGTGGCGTTCATCGTCGTGACTTGCCAGTGGATGAGAGAATCGCGCAGTATCCGTTGCAGGAGGTGGAGAAGGATCGTGGCCGTTTATCGTGGCTGGTCAGGTAGTAATGGAGCCACGCGGGATCCACCACAGGGAGGGGAGCAGTGCTGCGATCATTACTGCGGCCTGTCAGGAAGTGGTGGGGCTGCGCGGAATCCGCCACAGGAAATGTAGCAGAATCGTGGCCGCGATTGTGGCCTGGGAATGCTGATCTGTCGGCTGAAGTTCGGCAGTGGTCAGAGTCCGGCCACCGTAGAGGTCCGGACGAAGGCCGTCTGCAGCCGTTGGAATCGAGAAAGGAGCCCGGCTCTCACAGAGTTCGGGCAAAGCTTTCCTGCAGTCAAGGTTAAAGGCGAAGTCTGGCTCCCGTAGGAGTCCGGGCGGGGCTTACCAGCAGTTGACGTTGAGGACGGAGCCCGGCTCCAGTAGGAGTCCGGGCGGAGCTGTCCTGTAGTCGATATCGGCGGCGGAGCCCGGCTCCCGTAGGAGCCCGGGTGGAGTCCACTGCAATCAAAGTTAAAGGTGAAATCCGGCTCCCGTAGGAGTCCGGACGAAGCTTACCAGCAGTTGATACTGAGGGCGGAGCCCGGCTCCCGTAGGAGTCCAGGCGGAGTCCGGGCGAAACCCTCTCGGAGCTGAAGTTGCGGGCGAAATCCGGCTCCCGTAGGAGTCCGGGTGGAGTCCTCTGCAATCAAAGTTAAAGGTGAAGTCCGGCTCCCGTAGGATTCCGGACGGAGCTTACCAGCAGTTGATACCGAGAGCGGAGCCCAGCTCTCGTAGGAGTCCGGGCGGAGTCCGGGCGGAACCCTCTCGGAGCTGAAGTTGCAGGCGGAACCCAGCTCCTGTAGGAGTCCGGGTGGAGTCCTCTGCAATCAAAGTTAAAGGTGAAGTCTGGCTCCCGTAGGATTCCGGACGGAGCTTACCAGCAGTTGATACCGAGAGCGGAGCCCGGCTCCCGTAGGAGTCCGGGCGGAGTCCTCTGCAATCAAAGTTAAAGGTGAGTCCAGCTCCCGTAGGAGTCCGGACGGAGCTTACCAACAGTTGATACTGAGAGCAGAGCCCGGCTCCCGTAGGAGTCCTGGCGGAGTCCGGGCGGAACCCTCTCGGAGTTGAAGTTGCGGGCGGAACCCGGCTCCTGTAGGAGTCCGGGTGGAGTCCTCTGCAATCAAAGTTAAAGGTGAAGTCCGGCTCCCGTAGGAGTCCGGACGGAGCTTACCAGTAGTTGATACTGAGAGCGGAGCCCGGCTCCCGTAGGAGTCCGGGCGGAGTCCTCTGCAATCAAAGTTAAAGGTGAAATCCGGCTCCCGTAGGAGTCCGGACGGAGCTTACCAACAGTTGATACTGAGAGCGGAGCCCGGCTCCCGTAGGAGTCCGGGCTGAGTCCGGGCGGAACCCTCTCGGAGCTGAAGTTGCGGGCGGAACCCGGCTCCTGTAGGAGTCCGGGTGGAGTCCTCTGCAATCAAAGTTAAAGGTGAAGTCTGGCTCCCGTAGGAGTCCGGACGGAGCTTACCAGCAGTTGATACTGAGAGCGGATCCTGGCTCCCGTAGGAGTCCGGGCGGAGTCCTCTTGGGGTCGAAGTTGTCGGCGGAGTCTGGCTCCCGTAGGAATCCGGACGAAGTCTGTCTGCAGTCGTTGGAGTCGTCGGCGGGGCCCGACTCCCGTAGGAGTCCGGGTGGAGCTGTCTTGTAGCTGAAGTTGTTGGTCGTCGAGGATGAAGTCCGACTCCCGTGGGAGCCCGGGCGGAGATTTTTTTTGAGGTTGGCCTTGTTGGCGGAGCCGTTGATTCTGTGGAGGACTTCGGCTGGGGGTATTTTATACCCAACACATGTAATAAAGAATCTTGGCTCTGATACCAATTGTAGGAACCAGATCTAGGGTTTCAAGGTTAGATCTTGAAACTTTTTCAAGATCATACAGCGGAAGACTAAAATAAATCAAAATTTATTTTCTAAAATTAGAAAATTTCTAGATCTAAGATCCTATTACATAATTATTACATAGCATTAAATCAAAAATTAAAATATATAAATATAGCATGAACTACATGTTGATCATATCAACATGTTTCTATACTACATCTAATGTATGTATTAAACAATAGATCAGATCTATTACCTTGCAAGTTAGACATTCTAACCTTGTTGATCTGGGCTTGAGGATGATGTTGCAAGCCGCACACGCATCCGGCCTCTAGGAGTCATCCACACGAGCCCACGAATCTCGATCAGAAGTCCTGCTTCAGAAAATCAGCACAGTATGCTAGTACTGCGCTGATCCTTCTTTGTTGGTTGATCAAGTGCCTCCTTCTTCTTGATTTGGACTCTTCCAAAGATGGAAAGTAGAAGGAGGAGTTTCAAATCTGAGACGCTCTTAGGAAACTCAAGATGGAGGGAGGAAAGATATGAAAACAAAAACCCTAGAAGAAGACCCTCTTCTTCTTCACGTTTTTCTCTCTAGACACCCAAACTTGCGTCTTTTATATCTCCATGACCCAAAGGTATTTTTCTCTGATTTTTAGATGGCACAAAGATATCTCAAATCTCTGACTTTCTCTAAAATTTCATGAAGAAACTCATCTTATATAGAGAGATATGATAGAGTCCTTGTATAGGTCAAACACCTAGTCAAGGCTTATCCAAACATGGCAAGTTAAGGGACGCCCAACTCTTGAGCACCTCCTTCATATTTTCGTGCATGGATTACCAGAAAAAGGTGCACAATGTATACCCTAAAAGCCACAAAAATTCTAAAAAAATTTTGGATAAATTCGGTGCAAAATTGAAAGAGTTTTGGATTTCTAAAACTCTATCTCATAGAATTCGAAATCCAAACTTATTCCTTTTAGATTTGATCCAAACCACCTTCCATGTAAGAAAGAAGAGAGGAGACCTTTTGTGAACATGGGAGAGATCTGGGAGAGGGCTTTTGTCACACAAAATAAGTGGAGATTGGCATTGAATAAGAGAGAGGGCGTGGAGAAGGATTATGTGGCGCAAGGTGGAATCCTAGTCTTACTAGGATTCTATCTAATGACTTGTTTTAATTTGGTTTCTCAAACCAAATCAAATCAAAATTAGATCAACCCAATTAAAATAGGTCTTAACCTAATTAAGAACTTAATTTAATCAGATTAAATTAGATTTAAATCTGATTTAATTTTCTAATCAAATTAGAAATTAGATTGACCCAAGTCCTAGTTGAACTAGGACTAGTTTTTCCTTGCACTTGGCTTATCCAATAAACCAATTAGACTTGATCCAATCAAGCCCAAACCAAATCTAATTAAATCATATTT
>NC_026008.2:1362889-1372889 GCF_000442705.2 Elaeis guineensis | reverse complement strand
ACAAGGATGTCTCCTTCTCCCAACTAGCCTCATTCTCTTTGTCTTGTTGGCACACCAAGCAAGACCGGACATAAGCCTTGATGTCCTCTTCCATCTTCGCCCATACAAATGTACGGGACAAGAGAGCAATCCTATGCTCCCTTCCCGGGTGTCCTGCCCATTGGGACTCATGGGACTCCCTCATGAGTTGTCTTCTCAGTCCCCCGCCATCAGGGACATATAGTCTATTATTTTTGCCCACCAATAGACCATCTACAACCCAATATCTTCGGGTCACACCATCCCGAACCTGTTGAAGCAGCTTTTGGTAGCCTTTATCCGACTGCGCCACCACCCAAATCCAGTCGGTGAAGTCTGCTTCCACAGAAGAAATAGCAGCAGCCATTTCCACAATGCCTTTCCTACTCAAGGCATCAACAACCTGGTTATGCCTCCCAGGTTTATGCTCCCCTTCCCAGTCATATTCCGCCAACTCCTTAGGTGACATACTGTAGGAAGTTTTAGCAGGAGGTCTTGTGCCGGGCACAAGATCCATCTTGTGGTCCACAGCACATCGAGGCAGCAGCCCCTTTGGCAACTCTGAAGGCAATACATCACCGAATTCCTGCAGAAGTTCAGCCACCTCCTTTGGCACCGTTGCTGTCTCATCAGGGCCCACATCAATGAGAGCAGCAAGGTAAGTTACTTGGTCCCGCTTTCATCCACGGGCCAACTGCATGGCGAAGACCATATCCACCTTTGGTTTGCAAACACCAGCATCCGAAAGCATGCTGCACCCTGTAACAAAACAAGGTCTCTTCTCATCATGGATCATCAGTCCATTCAAGTGTGGCCATATCACCACTTTGGCAGCGACAAAAAAGTCATTGCCAAGGATCAAATTGTAGTCATCCAGCGGAACCACCATCAGGTTCATGCGACCATCCCATCCGCCAATGGTCACTTGGACTTCAAAGGCCATGCCCCTCACGGCCTGGGCTTGGGAATTGACTGCCTTGATACGGCTCGAGTGTTTCTCCACACTCAAGCCTAGAGTGGGTACTATCCTTTCAGCCACAAAACTGTGCGTGGCACCACTGTCCACCATGGCTGAAAGCTGATGTCCATTGACTTCCATGCGAACGAACATCAGTTTGGGGCGTTCCTTGGCTTTCTCCACTTGCATTGCACCAAGCAATTGCAGTGGTGCAACTTGGTGTGTAGCCTCTGAATCAGAGTCATCACAGGCATCTTGAGCAATAATGGCACTTATCTTGCTCTTGTTGGGACAATTGCGAGCAAGATGAGGACCATTGCAGCTGAAGCAACCGGGATGAGGATTGGCTTGATCCCTCCTTTGGTGGGAACCCTCCACCTTAGCCTTCCCTTTATCAGCAGCATCCATGGTCCGCTTCTCGCCAACATCCTTTGGCCTCTTCCTGTGATTCGAAAACCCATTGTTGGGCTTACTGATTCGCAAATCCACCAAGGCATCAGCGGCAGCCAATGCCCAAGTCCTTGATGCCTTGCCGTCGCAACTCCAATTGTGCCCACGGTTGAAGGCTAGATAGGAAATTGAATAGCCTGTCTGCCTCGGACATATCCCTTATGTCCAACATAAGAGAGCTGTACTCCTTCACATACTCTCTTACTGATTCGGTCTGCCTCAACTTCTTTAGGGAGTCCCTTGCAACCCATGCTATATTGCAAGGGAGGAATTGCTCCTTCAATTCCTGTTTCAGCACCTCCCAAGTGTCAATCTGTGGCCTGGCAACATCTTCCATTCTGGTTCGCCACCAGAGTTTGGCATCCCCCACCAAGTACATACCGGTGATAGAGACTTTCTCCTCTTCAGGAGCATGCGCAGCCTTGAAGTATTGCTCCATGTCTCACAAGAAATTCTCCAAATCTTTGGCACTCCGCATGCCATTGAAAGGCTTTGGATCAGGGACTTTCATCTTGACGGTCGCATCCCCCCGCGAAGGGTTTTGCATCACCATCTTGAGGAGTCGGACATCAAATTTCATCTCCTCCAATTGTTGCTGCGCCATTGCCAAGGCTTCCTGCAGCGGAACCAATGTGGCCAGCGAGTTCTCCACTTGCGACCACAAAGGTTCAGCGGCTTCACTTTGAGGCACACCGAGCATTGCTTCCAACCGGGATAATCTTTCACGGATAGCTTCCATGTTACCACCCGTTCACATGAGCACCACCCCCACGCTCAATGTTTTGGCTCTCAAATGGCCAAAATTCCCCTCATTCGAGCAAACCTGCTCTGATACCAACTGTCACAGGACTGATTCTCGCCCAAAATTTTTGCAAGAATGCAAGCCTTGTGCGGCACTAGACCCACATCTAGTTCAGCCTCTCAGTACTCTCCACGCATAAGGGACATGATATCAAGGCACATAAGGGAAATATCATAGATTTCCTTTATTCCAATTCCCCATATACACTGGATAATAGAGACCCGCCCAAAGTCTCTCCGAAATCCCAACGTACCCACTCCCCGTTCTGCAAACCAGCATGTTTGGCTTACATAGGCGGTGGACAATCTTCCCCCAACCGCTGGAAACCAACTCAGAACCGTTCCCATCTGTTTGGAGGGCAACCGCTCCAAGGAGTTGGGAGCCAACTGCTGTCAACTCCCCCAAACTGTTGCTGGACAGCAACTAACCAAGGCAACCGAAGGCAACTATCGGGCCAACTCAGAATCCTATCCAACTGTATGCCAAGGCCCAGGCTGTACGTCTCCGGCCTGGCTCGGGTGCCACCCCACGCACCCTTGCAAACTCATGCGCGCACGCGTCCGACCATGCACGCCCATGCGCTGATGCCATGCGCTCTGCTGTGCCGTTGGCTTGCGCGTCCTGCTGCCGTGCGCGCCCTGTGCCGCACGCCTCCGGCACCATGCGCATCCCTCTACGCATCCTGCTGCTGCACGTGCCCTGTGCCGCGCGCGCCCTGTGCAGCGCGTGCCCTGTGCCGCACGCCTCCGGCACCATGCGCATCCCTCTGTGCATCCTGCTGCCACACGCACCCTGTGCTGCGTGCGCCCTGTGCTGCGCGCGCCCCGTGCCGCATGCACTCTGTGCTGCGCGCGCCCTGTGCTGCGCGTGCCCTGTGCCGCACATCTCCGGCACCATGCGCATCCCTCTACGCATCCTGCTGCTGCACGCGCCCTGTGCTACGTGCGCCCTGTGCCGCATGCCTCCGGCACTGTGCGTATCCCCTTGCGCATCCAACTATCGCGTGCACCCAGTACTTGCCGCGCACACCCTGCTGCGCGGCGCGCTCGAACATGGTGCCAGTGCGCTGCCCATGCGCACCCCAGCGCGCGCCCGTCCATGGTGCCACGCGCTGCTGCATCTTGGAACCTGTCCACTGGTGCCAGTACTTGGCCTGGCCATACGGGCACCTGGCCATGCCTTATCCTTGCATAGCTCTGCCAAGCCTCTGTGCCCTTGGGATTGGCACAGTAAAGGCATCAACCCATGCCATCCCAGGAAGCCAGCTAATGGGGCCGTGACAGTAGGCCCCTATCCTACCATCGAAAGTTGATAGGGCAGAAATTTGAATGATGCATCGCCAGCACATGGGCCGTGCGATCCGTCGAGTTATCATGAATCATCGGAGAACCGGGCGGAGCCCGTGTCGACCTTTTATCTAATAAATGCATCCCTTCCGAAAGTTGGGGTTTGTTGCACGTATTAGCTCTAGAATTACTACGGTTATCCGAGTAGCATGTACCATCAAACAAACTATAACTGATTTAATGAGCCATTCGCAGTTTCACAGTCTGAATTAGTTCATACTCACACATGCATGGCTTAATCTTTGAGACAAGCATATGACTACTGGCAGGATCAACCAGGTAGCACATCCTCCAGCGATGCCAAATCCCTGCCCCCCACCATATCCCCCTCCGGAGAGGGAGAGGCCTGGGGCGGGCCGGACGTCGTCACATCGGGCCGGGCAACAATAACTGACCGATATGGAGATGGGACATGAGGCAGAGGGGCCCCGATGCATCCACCGAATCCGCAAGAGATCGAGGCGACAAGAGCGGCCAGATGGAACGGGAGGCCACAATAGGGCCCCCACCAAGGGCGCTCAAGGACCGCACGAGGTCCGCCCCCCACCGCCACAATGAAGGCGGGGGAGTCAGAAGGGGCACATGGGACGTCGACGAGTCCCCTCCCCCCCACCGAACTGAGGGGGTAGGCCACACAGGCAACTAGTGTGCTGCAACGGGACACGAGAAACATCATCCGAGCAAGAGTGAAGGGAAGCACCCACCGACGGTTGGCTGCGGCAAGGCAGGGAGACCAACGCTGGATGTGAATCCGAGACCACTCACGTGCCAACACGGTCGCGGCCGCGTCGCGCCCGACGCCCACCCCGCGCACGTGGAGCCATGCGGCCCGAGAATGCATGAGGGAGGATCGTCATCGGGCAACCGACAGCGGAGCACCGTCGAGCACGAGATATCAAAAAGCAGCAATGCCGAGATATGGGGGTCGCACCATCTGGGTCCGCGCCTGCAGCCGCATAGCAGAGATATTTGGGGGAAGGCACAATCCATGGTCTGCGCAAGCAAGGGGCGAGGGGGGACGGGGACCATGGACAGGTAGCTCGAGGCCCAACCCTGACAACGAACACCGTCCCCGGTCCGCGGGCGCACACGGTCGGGGTGAGGGAGCTCAAGCGATCCATCGAACACCGTCCAAGTTCGTGCGCACACGGATGCATTACCGAAATATTGGCGGGTGGAGTGCAAGCCGAAGTCCGCATGCGAAGGGCCAGGGAACCGACCGAAGGGGCCAGCGGGGATGGAGACCAAGGGCTGGTTGCACGAGGCCAACCCTACCATCGAACACCTTCCCCCGTCCGCGCGCGTGCGGATGCATTACCGAAATATTTGTTGGGGGGCATAATCCGACGTCCGCGCACGAAGGGCCACGGAACAGACCGAGGGGGCGAGGGGGGGCGGAGCCCACGGGCAGGTCGCAGGGGACCGTCCCTGCCAATGAACACCATCCCTTGTCCGCGTGCGCACGGCCGCATGTAATCGACCGAAAATGAGGGGAGGGACCGGGACCATGGACTGCGAAAGCGTGCTCGATCGAGCCATCGAGCACCCGCCCGAGTCCACGTGCACGCAGCCGCATCGTCGATGCATTTGTTGGGGGGGGTGCTATCCCTAGTCCGCGTGCACGCGGCCGCATCGCCGATGTATTCCTTGGGGGGGCGCAATTCGATGTCCGTGCACGAAGGGTCACGGAACCAACCGAAGGGGCGAGGGGGAACGGAGCCCCTGGACAGGTCGCTCGGGACGAAACCTGCCCACAAACACCACCCCGTATCCGCGCGCGTGCGGCCGCGTAGTCGAGCCAAAATGGGGGGAGGGACCGAGACCATGGACAGGGAAAGAGAGCTCAATCGAGCCACCCGACGCCGTCCATTCCCACTCGTGGGTGGCCGCATTACCGAAATATTTGTTGGGGGTCACAATCCGACGTCAGCACACGAAGGGCCATGGAATAGACCGGAGGGGCGAGGGGGGATGGGGCCCATGGACGGGTCACACGTGGCCAACCCTGCCTAAGAACGCCGTCCCGTGTCCGCGCACACGCGGCTGCGTAATCGAGCCAAAATGTGGGGCGGGATCGAGAACGAGCACGAGGAAAGAGAGATCAATCGGGCCACCAATCACTGTCCAAATCCGTGCGCGCACGGCCGTGTTGCTGAAATATTTGTGCTGGGGGCACAATCCGAGGTCCGCGCACGTGGGGCCGCGGAGCCGACCGAAGGGGCGAGGGAGGGTGGGGACGGGGCCCACGGACAGGGGAGCACGTGACCTACCCCACCGACTAACACCGTCCCATCTCCGCACGCGCGCGGTCGTGTGATCGGGCGAAAAGGTTTGGGGAGGGACAGAGAGAGCATGGACGGGGAAAGAGAGCCCAAACGAGCCATCCAACACCGTCCAAGTCCGCGCGTGCGCGGTCGTGTCACCGAAATATCCACGGGTGGAGCACAACCCACCGTCCGTGCGCATAAGGCCACAGAATCGATCGAAGGGGCGAGGGGGTTGGAGGCCACGGATGGCGAGAACGGGGTCAACTTGACCAACGAGAGACGCCCCCCAAGTCCGCACGCGCGCGGCCGCGAACACGACCGAAGGTGGACGGGGAGATTGAGCGCTAGGACGGGGAGCGCGAGCTCAACCCAGCCAACGAACACCATCCCACGTCCGCCCCCGCACATTTCGGGCCAATGCTGCACGCCGGGGGAGGGGCACCCCATACCATCCCTGAGGGGGATCCGGGCGAATCCCACCCCGGGGGGGTTCCAAAGTGCCGACCCACATTCCAAAGTGTCGACCCAAAGCAGTCGGGTCGCGCATCCCGTTTCGACGGGCCACGCCCGTGCTGCATGGGATGCGGAACCCCCTACCACCCCAGCGGCGCATTCGGGCAAATCCCACCCCGGGGGTTCCAAATGACCGAGGGGCATTGCAAACGGGGGAGTGCCAGGTTGCGCGCCCCACCCTCACGGGCTTCCCACGGTGGTTGGCCGGGCCTCGCATCCCGCACGGGGGGGACATACGTCGGAGCGGTCAGGTCGCGCGTCCCGTTTCGATGGCCCGAGCCGGGGCAAAATCGGGATGCGGAACCCCCTACCACCCCAGCGGGGTATCCTGGCAAATCCCACCTGGGGGGTTCCAAATGACCGAGCAGCATTGCAAACGGGGCGGGATGGGACGCGCGTCCCGCCTTCATGGGCCTCGGGCGCCGGATGGCCGGGGCTCGCATCCCGCGCGTCGTGGCCTGCTTGGGACGCGGAACCCCCTAATATCCCGGCGGGGCATCGGGGCAAATCCCACCCCGGGGGTTTCCAGTGACCGAGCGGCATTGCGAACGGGGAGGGCCGGGTCGCGCGTCCCGACCCCCCAGGCTTCAGGCGGTGGATGGCCGGGTCTCGCATCCCGCACGTGGGGGACTCACATTCCGGGCAGTCGGGTCGCGCATCCCATTTTGATGGCTCGAGCCGGGGTAAACCAGGATGCGGAACCCCCTACCACCCCTGCGGGGCATCCGGGCAACTCCCACCCCGGGGGTTCCAGACGATCGAGCAGCATTGCAAACGGGGCGGGATGGGACGCGCGTCCCGCCTTCACGGGCCACGGGCGCCGGATGGCCGGGCCTCGCGTCCCGTGCGTCAGGGCCAGCTTGGGATAGGGAACCCCCTAGCACCCTTGTCAGGGACTTATCCGTAGATGAATGGGTTGGAGCGTCAAAATGGTGGCACAAGCTTCGAACGGCCGTAACTTCTGATCCGGGAGGAGCTACGGGGGCGACAATATATCAACGGAAAGCTCATTTCGAGCCCTATGACCGTGAAGTAGCGGAAGCCCAGATGAATGTATTGGAGTGTCAAAATAGTGGCTCAAGCTTCGAACGGCCGTAACTTTTGATCCGGGAGGAGCTATGGGGGCGATAATATATCAACGGAAAGCTCATTTCGAGCCCTAGGACCGTGAAGCAGCGAGAAGCCCAGATGAATGGGTTGGAGCATCAAAATGGTGGCACAAGCTTCGAACGGCCGTAACTTTTGATCCGAGAGGAGTTACGGGGGCGATAATATATCAATGGAAAGCTCGTTTTGAGCCCTACGACCGTGAACGGGTTTACCCATTCACTCCATTTCTCGGTCCCAAAATCCTTCATTTTAGTGGGTTTCAGGGCCGTTTTATCTTTGGGGGCCCCGTCTTTGGTTCAGTCTACGTCCGACCGCCCGCCGGCCTCATTACAGGCGAGCCTGGGCATCGGCGCACTCACCGCCGGGCGCGGTCGGATCCGGGCCCCCCACGGCACGGTCGGGACTCGCATCTCGCTCCGCACGCATCCCTCCGGCCTGCCTTGCACCACCGCGGCCACCCCAAGGGGGCAACACCAGAGAGCCCGCGGGTGCTCCGGGGGTTGTCCGCGACCGACACGCGCGTGCGGCAGCCGACCCCCTCCATCACACTGCAAGTCACCTCGCATGCTTATGGGACTTGCCTGCTTTGGGCAGGCCGCACCCTTGCCCGGCTAGTTGCCGCGGGGCTGACTCCCGGGTCTAATTTTTCGCAAGAATCTCAGCCCCGTGCGGCGTCGGACGCCCCGTCCCCTCAGCCTCCTCGCAGTCCCCAACCCCAGGGATGGTAACAACAAAGCGAAACAGCGGCAAATATTCAAGGCGCATAGAGAAATCCCCCCTACCTCTTTTATTTCAGTTCCCATGAAATTTGGATACTGGAGACCCGCCCATGTCCCCGGGGGGGTTCCAAAGTGCCGACCCACATTGCAAGCGGGGAGGGCCGGGACATGCTCCCCACGCACGCGGGGATACAGGGGGCAGACGATCGGGCAACGAGACCCGCGCGCCCGGGACAGGCATCCGGGGCGAAGGGGTCGGGCAGCCCATAGCAAAGGGCCGAGCGAGTGGGGATGCGGATGCCGAACCCCCTACCACCCCAGCGGGGCGTCCGGGCGGCTCCCACCCCGAGGGTTCCAAATGATCGAGCAGCATTGCAAACGGGGAGGGCCGGGACGTGCGTCCCGCCTTTGCGGGCTTCGTGCAGTGGATGGCCGGGCATCGCATCCCACGCACCGAGGGGGCTTGTCCCCGAGCAGACGGGCCGCGCTCCCGTATCCGCGGGCCAAGCCCGGGCTAAGCGGGATGCGGAACCCCCTACCACCCCAATGGGGCATCCGGGCGGATCCAACCCCGGGGGTTCCAAATGATCGAGCAGCATTGCAAATGGGGAGGGCCGGGACGCGCGTCCCGTCTTCGCGGGATTCGGACGTCGGGTGCCCGAGACTCGCATCCCGTGCACCGAGGACTTGACCCCGAGCGGTCGGGTCGCGCATCCCCCATCGATGGGCCAAAGCGGGACGTGGAACCCCCTAACACTCCCGCGGGGCATCCGGACGACCCCCACCCCGGGGGGTTCCAAATGATCGTGCGGCAATGCAAACGGGACGCGCGCCCCGCCTTCGCGGAATTCGGGCGTCGAAAGGTCGGGCCTCGTGTCCCGCACGCCGGGGCAAGCTAGGGACGAGCAACCCCCCTACCCACCCCAGCGGGGCACCCGAGTAAATCCCACGTGGGGGGTTCCAAAGTGCCGAGCAGTACTACAGACGGGGGAGCGGGGGCCGGGATGCGCGTCCCGCCTTTGCGGGCTTCGGACGGCGGATGCCCGCGACTCGCATCCCGCGGGCTCTACCCAAAGCAGCCGGGTCGCGCATCCCGTTCCGACGGGCCGCACCCGTGCTGCACGGGATACGGAACCCCCTACCACCCCAGCGGCACATCCGGGCAAATCCCACCCCGGGGGTCCCAAATGATCGAGCGGCATTGCAAACGGAGGAGTGCCGGGATGCGCGCAACACCCTCGCAGGCTTCCCGCGGTGGTTGGCCGGGCCTCGCATCCCGCACGTGGGGGACATACGTCGGAGCGGTCGGGTCGCGCATCCCGTTTCGATGACCCGAGCAAGGGCAGAATCGGGATGCGGAACCACCTACCACCCCAGCGGGGCATCCTGACAAATCCCACCCGGGGGGTTCCAAATGACCGAGCAGCATTGCAAACGGGGCGAGATGGGACGCACGTCCCGCCTTCACAGGCCTCGGGCGCCGGATGGCCGGGGCTCGCATCCCGCGTGTCGTGGCCTGCTTGGGATGCGGAACCCCCTAATACCCCGACGGGGCATCGGGGCAAATCCCACCCCGGGGGTTCCCAGCGATCGAGCGGCATTGCGAACGGGGAGGGCCGGGTCGCGCGTCCCGGCCCCCCGGGCTTCAGGCGGTGGATGGTCGGGTCTCGCATCCCGCATGTGGGGGACTCACATTCCGGGCAGTCGGGTAGCGCATCCCATTTCGATGGCCCGAGACGGGGCAAACCGGGATGCAGAACCCCCTACCACCCCTGCGGGGCATCCGGGCAACTCCCACCCCGGGGGTTCCAGACAAC
>NC_026008.2:1342889-1352889 GCF_000442705.2 Elaeis guineensis | reverse complement strand
CTGGATCAGATGGTGCTTGCTCCTTGACTTGCTGCAGTAGATCTCCTTGGATCTGCACCATTGCTGCAGCAGTTACCTCTTCAGTTTGGGCCGACTCAATGCATCGGCCACCTGGTTTTGCCTACCATGCCGATGCTCCCAAGCAAAGTCATACTCCGCCAGCAGCTCTTGCCAGCGCGCCTGCCTGGCAGAAAGTTTGCGCTGCGTCTGGAAGAAAGTGTTGACGACATTGTCGGTCTTCCTGATGAAGTGGCTGCCCAGCAGGTACACTCGCCATACCCGTAAGCAATGGACAACCGCCAGCATTTCCTTCTCGTGTGTAGAGTATCTTCCTTCAGCTTCTTTGAGTTTTCTGCTCTCAAAGGCCACTGGATGCCCATCTTGGATTAGCACTCCTCCTAGTGCTCGATCACTTGCATCCGTGACTACTTCGAAGGGCTTCTCGAAGTTAGGCAGCAACAAAACCGGTTCGAACGCCATAGCCTTCTTCACCTTGTCAAAGGCTTCTTGGCATGCATGCATCCATGTCCAAGGCCTATCCTTCTTCAACAGATCTGTCAAAGGGGCTGTCTTCTTGGCATATCCCTGCACAAATCTGCGATAATAGTTAGCCAAACCAAGGAAAGACCTTAGTTCGGTTGCCTTGGTAGGTGCCGGCCACTCCACAACCGCACGCACCTTGGCCTCATCCATGCGCACTTGACCATGTCCAATCTTGTGCCCAAGGAAGCTTATCTCTTGCTTGGCAAACTCGCACTTCTCACATTTGACATAGAGTTGGTGCTGTCTCAACCGTGAAAGTGCCTTCTCCAAGTGAATCAAATGATCCTCCAATGACTCACTGTAAATGACAATATCGTCAAGATAAACGACCACAAACTCATCAAGGTAGTCATAAAAAACCTCATTCATAAGGTTGCAGAAAGTGGCTGGCACATTCGTCAGCCCGAAGGGCATTACAAGGAACTCAAAAGCTCCATAACGAGTTACACAGGTGGTCTTCCCTTCATCTCCTTCCGCGATGTGAACCTGCCAATATCCGGTGCATAGGTCCAGCTTGGTGAAGAATGTTGCCTTGGCCAATCTGTCAAAGAGGTCAGCCGCAAGGGGGATAGGGTACTTATTCTTCACCGTTACCTTATTCAGGGCCCTGTAATCTATGCACATGCGCAGCGAGCCATCCTTCTTCCTTTGAAACAGCATCGGGGCTCCATAAGGTGCTTTGGAAGGCTGGATCATGTCGGCATCCAGCAGCTCAGTCAATTGCTTGCGCAGCTCCCCCAGCTCCAAGGGACTCATGCGATAGGGTGCTTGGGCTGGTGCCTTCACCACCGGCACCAACTCGATCTTGTGGTCTGTTGTTCTCCTTGGTGGAGTTCCTTTGGCAGTTCGGCTGGCATGAGGTCTGCATACTTCTGCAACAGATCAGCCACTTCATTGGGAACTTCCACCATGACTCCTTCCTTCATTTCCACCAAGGCCACCAGGAAGGTAGCTTCACCTCGTCTCAGCCCATGCTTTACCTGCAAGGCTGACAACATCGCACCAGATGTTCCTCGATTCTTTGCTGGAGGGTTAGCCACACTCGAGATGAAGCAAGGGTATTCTTCATGCAGCAACATTAGCCCACCCAGATGCGGCAGCAAAGCTGCCTTTGCTTGCACAAAGAACTCAATACCCAGGATGATATCAAAATCATCCAATGTAACAATGGTAAAACCGAGAATACCAGTCCAAGACCCAAGGGATACCTGGACGCCAGCAGCTATCCCAGCAACATCACGAGCCGCAGAGTTCACAGCTTTGATCTTGCTGCTGCTCTTGGTCACCTTCAGTCCGAGCACATGCGCAATCCGCTCGGTCATGAAGTTGTGTGTTGCGCCTGTGTCCGCCATGGCCAACATCTCCTTTCCGCCCAGCCTGACCTTCATGTACATCAGGCCGGATGGTATGCTCCTCTCCATTCGCATGGCATTGATGAGTTGGAGTGGATTGACGTGTGAGGGGCTGGCTTCATCACCTCGGCCACCCTCCTCTACCACGGCATTGAGTCTTTCCATCTTCGGGCAGTCCTTTGCCCTGTGCGGTCCACTACATATAAAACAACCAGAGAAAGTACTGGTTTTACCTTTCTCTTGTGCGCTAGCCTTGCCAACACTTTGGCCATCCTCTCGGCCTTTGGATTTCTTCTGGGCAGCTGGCTTCCTACCTTTGGACTTGGGCTTGCTAGTCCCTTCTGCACCCTCTACCGGCCGACTGATGCGAAAATCAACCAAGCCATCTGCTGCAGCCATGGCCGAGGGCAAGTCTTTCATGCCTTGCCTCCGGAGTTCCATCTGCGCCCATGGTTGCAAGCCGGACAGGAAATTAAATAGCCTGTCCTCGTCCGACATGTTGCTGATGTCCAGCATCAACGAGCTGAATTCTTTGACATAGCTCCTCACCGAGACCACATGTCGCAGCTTTTTCAAGGATTCCTGTGCCAACCATGAAGTATTGCAGGGTAGAAACTGGTCCTTCAGTTCTTTCTTAAGGGTCTCCCAAGCCTCAATCTTCGGTCTGCCCGCACTAGCATCATCGTCTAACCTGGTGCGCCACCATAACTTTGCATCTTTGGTTAGATACATGCTAGTAAGAGTTACCTCCTCTTTATCAGGGACTCTTGCAGCGATGAAGTACTGCTCCATGTCCCATAGAAAATTCTCGATAGCCTTAGCATCGCGCTCCCCCTCAAAGGCCTTTGGCTCTGGCACCTTCATTGAGCGAGATGGTTCTGCAGCAATGGCACCCGGGCTGCAGAACGCTGTCTTGAGCACTCCCATTTCGCTCTCTGCAATGCTAACACGAGAGGCTAGAATGGCACTTACTTCTTCAAACCGAGATTGAAGTGTGCTTAGCCTTTCCTTGAGCTCATCCAATTTGGATATCAGCGGGCGTTCCAACTCCTCTGGGACTTCACCGAGTACCTGCTCGATGATTGTTACCCGCTCTCGAACAGAATCCAAATCGGATCCACCAGCCATTGTTCGGCAACCTGGCTCTGATACCAACTGTCATGGGGCAACTTTCAGCTTCCAAAATTGCTTCCGTGATGGCGCTAACTCCCTTAGCCAGCCAACACCCCAAGGTATGAGACACAAGTGTTTACAGGGAAAAACCCCCAACCTTTTTTTTTTACTTTTCCTCTCAAAAATACAAAGGACACACCTGCCTCATGCAAGAGGTCTCTCACCCTCTCACCCTGGTGTACAAAGCACTCAAAACCCTCCTAGGTTACACAGAATGCTCTCTCACAGCCTATGGAAACACCCTTCCTTGGCTGATTTTCCCCTCTCTCGGCTGTCTCCCTCAGCCTTGGCCGACAGGCCTTATATAGCATCTTTGGCCATGGGCCACTCGCCCACTTTCCTGGCAGCGCGCGCCCACTCCCTGGTAGCATGCCCACTTTGCTGGGTAGTTGGCCGAACCGCCCAACCACCAGTAACTGCGAGTCCCGATCAGCCACGCCCCGAAACCGTATGGAACCGCCAGCAACCGTAGCCTGATGTGCGTGCGTGCCGATCATGCGCACCTCCGACTTGCATGCGCACGCCTCCGCTTTCTACGCACGCACGTCTCCTGTGCACGTCGCCCGCACCGTGCCGCAGCTGGACTCCGCTATTTTCATGCGCACTCCTCCGCTTTCTGCACGCATGGCTCCTGCACACGTGCCCCTGCACTGAGCTGTGCCCTGCCTAAGCAATCTCATCTGTGCCTGCAAGCAGTGCCACGCCTGCATCCATGCAGTGCCGCGCCTGTGCCCGAGCTGTGCCACGCCCATGCTCGCAGACAGAGTCGAGTCCTTCCGGCCGAACCCAAGCCGGGTGCGCCTAGCCTGCGCGCCCATGCCGCGCAGCATCGCCATGTCGCACGCTCCTTCGGTGTGCCGTCCCGAAGATGTGCGCCCTCCCTGTGCACAATGCTACACTGAGCCCCACCGCGCAGCAAGGCATGGCACGGTGCCGCCTGCGCCCGTGCCAAGCCCGTGTCCAAGGCTTCAGCCCTGTGATAGTAGGCCCCTATCCTACCATCGAAAGTTGATAGGGCAGAAATTTGAATGATGCGTCGCCAGCACATGGGCCTTGCGATCCGTCGAGTTATCATGAATCATTGGAGAACCGGGCGGAGCCCGTGTCGACCTTTTATCTAATAAATGCATCCCTTTCAGAAGTCGGGGTTTGTTGCACGTATTAGCTCTAGAATTACTACGGTTATCCAAGTAGCATGTACCATCAAACAAACTATAACTGATTTACTGAGCCATTCGCAGTTTCACAGTCTGAATTAGTTCATACCCACACATGCATGGCTTAATCTTTGAGACAAGCATATGACTACTGGCAGGATCAACCAGGTAGCACATCCTCCAGCGACGCCGAATCCCTGCCCCCCACCATATCCCCCTCCGGAGAGGGAGAGGCCTGGGGCGGGCTGGACGTCGTCACATCGGGCTGGGCAACAATAACCGACCGATCTAGAGATGGGACATGAGGCAGAGGGGCCCCGACCCCGACACATCCACCGAATCCACGAGAGATTGAGGCGACAAGAGCAGCCCGATGGAATGGGAGGCCACAATAGGGCCCCCACCAAGGGCACTCGAGGACCGCACGAGGTCCCCCCCCCACCGCCACAATGAAGGTGGGGGAGTCAGAAGGGGCACATGGGACGTCGACGAGTCCCCTCCCCCCCCCACCGAACCGAGGGGGTAGGCCACACGGACAACTAGCGTGCTGCAACGGGACACGAGAAACGTCATCCGAGCAAGAGTGAAGGGAAGCACCCACCGACGGTTGGTTGCGGCGAGGCAGGGAGACCAGCGCTGGATGCGAATCCGAGACCGCTCACGTGCCAACACGGTCGCGGTCGCATCGCGCCCGACGCCCACCCCGCGCACGTGGAGCCTTGCGGCCCGAGAATGCACGAGGGAGGATCATCATCGGACAACCGACAGTGGAGCACCGCCGAGCACGAGATATCGAAAAGCAGCAATGCCGAGATATGGGGGTCGCACCATCTGGGTCCGCACCTGTGGCCGCATAGCAGAGACATTTGGGGGAAGGCACAATCCGTGGTCCGTGCAAGCAAGGGTCGAGGGGGGACGGGGACCATGGACAGGTATCTCGAGGCCCAACCCTGACAACGAACACCATCCCCGGTCCGCAGGCGCGCGGCCGTGTAATCCAGAGAAGGAGCGGGGAGGGATGGATACCTCGGTTGGGGCATGGGAGCTCAAGCGATCCATCGAACACCGTCCAAGTCCGTGCGCACGCGGATGCATTACCGAAATATTGGTGGGTGGAGCGCAAGCCGAAGTCCGCACGCGAAGGGCCAAGGAACCGACCGAAGGGGCCAGCGGGGATGGAGACCGAGGGCTGGTTGCACGAGGCCAACCCTACCATCGAACACCGACCAACATCCGCGTGCGTGCGGACGCGTAATCGAGCGAAGATGTGGGGAGGGACCGAGACCACGGATAGGGAAAGAGAGCACAATCGAGCCTTCCAACACCGTCCAAGTCCGCGGGAGGGCGGACGCATTACCGAAATATTTGGGTGGGGGGGCACATCCAATTTCCATGCATGAAGGGCCACAGAACCGACCGAAGGGGCGATGGTGGGTCCGAGCCCATGGACATGTCGCACGGGACCGGCCCCAACAACGAACACCATCCCATGTCCGCGGGCGCCTGGCCACGTAATCGAGAGAAAATGTGGGGAGGGACCGATACCACGGACAGGGAAGGAGAGCCCAATCTAGCCATCCTACGGGGTCCAAGTCTGTGGGAGCGCGGCCGCGTTGCCACAATATTTGCGGGGGGACGCAACCCGAAGTCCGCACACAAAGGGCCACAGAATCGATCGAAGGGGCGAGGGTGGACTGAGCCCACCGACAGGTACCACGGGACCAAACCCGCCCAAGAACACCCGAAACATTTGGGTGGGTGGGGGGAGGGGGACAATCCGAAGTCCGCACACGGAGGGCTGTGGAACCGACCGAAGGGACGAGAGGGGGGACAGAGCCAACGGGCAGGTAGCACGAGACCGACACTGCCATCGGACACCGTCGCACGCAGATGCAAAATCGAGCAAAAATGTGATCGGGGATCGAGACCATTGTCCGGGAGAGAGAGATCAATTGAGGTATCCTGCGCCGTCCAAGTCCGCGCGCGCGCGGCCGCGTTACCGAAATATTTGTTGGGGGGCACAATCCGATGCCCGCGCACGAAGGGCCTCGGATCCAACCGATGGGGGGAGGGAGCGCACATGGGCGGGTCGCACGGGACCAACCCCTGCCAACGAACACCATCCCACGTCCGCGCGCACGCGGCCGTGTTACCGAAATATTTGTTGGGGGGCACAATCTGACGTCTGCGCACGAAGGGCCACGGAACAGACCGAGGGGGCGAGGGGGGGCGGAGCCCACGGGCAGGTCGCATGGGACCGTCCCTGCCAACGAACACCGTCCCTTGTCCGCGCACGCATGGCCGCATGTAATCGAGCGAAAATGTGGGGAGGGACCGGGACCATGGACTGCGAAAGCATGCTCGATCGAGCCATCGGGCACCCACCCGAGTCCACGTGCACGCAGCCGCATCGCCGATGTATTTGTTGGGGGGGGCGCTATCCCCAGTCTGCGTGCACGCGGCCGCATCGTCGATGTATTCCTTGGGGGGGCGCAATTCGATGTCCGCACACGAAGGGCCATGGAACCAACTGAAGGGGCGAGGGGGAACAGAGCCCCTGAACAGGTCACTCGGGATGAAACCTGCCCACGAACACCACCCCGTATCCGCGCGCGCGCGGCCGCGTAGTCGAGCCAAAATGGGGGGAGGGACCGAGACCATGGACAGGGAAAGAGAGCTCAGTCGAGCCACCCGACGCCGTCCATTCTCGCTCGTGGGCGGCCGCGTTACCAAAATATTTGTTGGGGGTCACAATCCGACGTCTGCGCCCGAAGGGCCACAGAACAGACTGGAGGGGCGAGGGGGGACGGGGCCCATGGACGGGTCGCACGGGGCCAACCCTGCCTACGAACGCCGTCCCGTGTCCGCGCGCGCGCGGCCGCTAATCGAGCCAAAATGTGGGGCGGGACCGAGAACGGGGAAAGAGAGATCAATCGGGCCACCAATCACTGTCCAAATCCGTGCGCGCACGGCCGCATTGCCGAAATATGTGCTGGGGGCACAATCCGAGGTCCGCGCATGTGGGGCCGCAGAGCCGATCGAAGGGGCGAGGGAGGGTGGGGACGGGGCCCACAGACAGGGGAGCACGTGACCTACCCCACCGATGAACACCGTCCCTTCTCTGCGCGCACGCGACTGCGTGATCGGGCGAAAAGGTTTGGGGTGGGACAGAGAGAGCATGGACGGGGAAAGAGAGCCCAAACGAGCCATCCAACACCGTCGAAGTTCGCGCGCGTGCGGCCGCGTCACCGAAATATCCGCGGGTGGAGCACAACCCGCCATCCGTGCGCATAAGGCCGCGGATCCGGTCGAAGGGGCGAGGGGGTTGGAGGCCACGGATGGCGAGAACGGGGTCAACCCAGCCAACGAGAGACGCCCCCCCAAGTCCGCACACGCGCGCCCGCGAACACGACCGAAGGTGGACGGGGAGATTGAGCGCTTGGACGGGGAGCGCGAGCTCAACCCAGCCAGCGAACACCATCCCATGTCTGCCCCCGCACATTTCGGGCCAATGCTGCGCGTCGGGAGAGGGGCACCCCATACCATCCCTGAGGGGGATCCGGGCGAATCCCACCCCGGGGGGGTTCCAAAGTGCCGACCCACATTCCAAAGTGTCGACCCAAAGCAGTCGGGTCGCGCATCCCGTTTCGACGGGCCACGCCCGTGCTGCATGGGATGCGGAACCCCCTACCACCCCAGCGGCGCATCTGGGCAAATCCCACCCCGGGGGTTCCAAATGACCGAGGGGCATTGCAAACGGGGGAGTGCCAGGTTGCGCGCCCCACCCTCACGGGCTTCCCACGGTGGTTGGCCGGGCCTCGCATCCCGCACGTGGGGGACATACGTCGGAGCGGCCAGGTCGCGCGTCCCGTTTCGATGGCCCGAGCCGGGGCAAAATCGGGATGCGGAACCCCCTACCACCCCAGCGGGGTATCCTGGCAAATCCCACCTGGGGGGTTCCAAATGACCGAGCAGCATTGCAAACGGGGTGGGATGGGACGCGCGTCCCGCCTTCACGGGCCTCGAGCGCCGGATGGCCGGGGCTCGCGTCCCGCGCGTCGTGGCCTGCTTGGGACGCGGAACCCCCTAATATCCCGGCGGGGCATCGGGGCAAATCCCACCCCGGGGGTTTCCAGTGACCGAGCGGCATTGCGAACGGGGAGGGTCGGGTCGCGCGTCCCGACCCCCCAGGCTTCAGGCGGTGGATGGCCGGGTCTCGCATCCCGCACGTGGGGGACTCACATTCCGGGCAGTCGGGTCGCGCATCCCATTTTGATGGCTCGAGCTGGGGTAAACCAGGATGCGGAACCCCCTACCACCTCTGCGGGGCATCCGGGCAACTCCCACCCCGGGGGTTCCAGACGATCGAGCAGCATTGCAAACGGGGCGGGATGGGACGCGCGTCCCGCCTTCACGGGCCACAGGCGCCGGATGGCCGGGCCTCGCATCCCGTGCGTCAGGGCCAGCTTGGGATGGGGAACCCCCTAGCACCCTTGTCAGGGACTTATCCGCAGATGAATGGGTTGGAGCGTCAAAATGGTGGCACAAGCTTCGAACGGCCGTAACTTTTGATCCGGGAGGAGCTACGGGGGCGACAATATATCAACGGAAAGCTCATTTCGAGCCCTATGACCGTGAAGTAGTGGAAGCCCAGATGAATGTGTTGGAGTGTCAAAATAGTGGCTCAAGCTTCGAACGGCCATAACTTTTGATCCGGGAGGAGCTATGGGGGCGATAATATATCAACGGAAAGCTCATTTCGAGCCCTAGGACCGTGAAGCAGCGAGAAGCCCAGATGAATGGGTTGGAGCATCAAAATGGTGGCACAAGCTTCGAACGGCCGTAACTTTTGATCCGAGAGGAGTTACGGGGGCGATAATATATCAATGGAAAGCTCGTTTTGAGCCCTACGACTGTGAACGGGTTTACCCATTCACTCCATTTCTCGGTCCCAAAATCCTTCATTTTAGTGGGTTTTAGGGCCGTTTTATCTTTGGGGGCCCCATCTTTGGTTCAGTCTACGTCCGACCGCCCGCCGACCTCATTACAGGCGAGCCTGGGCATCGGCGCACTCACCGCCGGGCGCGGTCGGATCCGGGCCCCCCACGGCACGGTCAGGACTCGCATCTCGCTCCGCACGCATCCCTCCGGCCTGCCTTGCACCACCGCGGCCACCCCAAGGGGGCAACACCTGAGAGCCCGCGGGTGCTCCGGGGGTTGTCCGCGACCGACACGCGCGTGCGGCAGCCGACCCCCTCCATCACACTGCAAGTCACCTCGCATGCTTATGGGACTTGCCTGCTTTGGGCAGGCCGCACCCTTGCCCGGCTAGTTGCCGCGGGGCTGACTCCCGGGTCTAATTTTTTGCAAGAATCTCAGCCCTGTGCGGCGTCGGACGCCCCGTCCCCTCAGCCTCCTCGCAGTCTCCAACCCCAGGGATGGTAACAACAAAGCGAAACAGTGGCAAATATTCAAGGCGCATAGAGAAATCCCCCCCTACCTCTTTTATTTCAGTTCCCATGAAATTTGGATACTGGAGACCCGCCCATGTCCCCGATTGGATATCCCACTAAGATACATTCCCAAGGCTTGCCGTCGAGGGCCGGCACATATGCAGCTTTTATATAAAGGCGGTGGACAATTCCAACGACCGCCGGGAGCTCCCTAAAACCCCTGCCAACCGCGGCCAGCTGCTCTAGGAAGTTTGGGGAGGAGTTTGGAGCCGCTGGAAACCGTCCGGCACTGGGACTCGAGTCCCGCCTCCTGGGACCCACA
>NC_026008.2:1325389-1335389 GCF_000442705.2 Elaeis guineensis | reverse complement strand
AAAGGCATCAACCCGTGCCATCCAAGAAAACCAGCTAATGGAACCGTGACAAACCTCCGCCACCCGAAGATCCCGACGTCCTCGGAGGGAGGTGTGACAAGTAAGTTTGGATCACCTCTCCAAACTGCCACAAAGAAGTCTCCTTCTCCCAACTAGCCTCGTTCTCTGGTTCCCCTTTCCATTGGACCAAATATTCGGTCCTTCTGTTCTTCTTGCTGTGTCCCAAGGTCCGGTGGTCAAGAACTTTCTCCACCTCCTTGTCAAATTGTTGCCTTATTGTCGGTGGGGCTCTTTGTGCCTGAATCCTTGAAGGATCTGCATCTTCATGAAAGGGCCTTAGATAACTCACATGAAAGGTTGGATGTACCTTTAACCTTTCCGACAGATGCAGCCGATAGGCGATATTTCCCACCTTCTTCACCACTTCAAAGGGTCCATCATACCTTGGAATAAGACCTCGATGTACCTTCTTACTGTTGATCTTTTTCCAGATTTGAGGAGTCAGTTTCAGCAGAACTTTATCCCCCACATTAAATTCCAAAGGCCTGCGCCCTTTATCTGCATATTTCTTCATCCTCCTCGCTGCTTTATGGAGACTGTCCTGTGCCTCCTCCAACATTTCCTACTGATTGCGAGCAAATCGATAGGCTGCCGGGCAGATTCCCCCAGATTTTTGCAAAGCAATTTCTTGAGGGGTAAGAGGTTGGCGTCTCGTCGCCAACTCAAAAGGACTGAATCCTGTTGCAGAAGATCGATGAAGATTATAGCAAAATTGAGCAGTGTCTAACAGCTTCAACCAATTCCTTTGGCTGGCTGTCACATAGTGTCTGAGATACTCCAACAATGCATTCACCCTCTCCGTCTGACCATCAGTTTGAGGATGATTTGCTGTGGAGAACTTGAGTTCGGAACCCATCAATTGAAAGAGATAGGTCCAAAACCTTCCCGTGAACCGAGCATCTCTATCACTGATGATATCTGAAGGCAACCCGAAATATTTCACCACATTTCGATAGAACAAGTCCGCAGCAGTCTCCGCTGGACATGCTTCTGGGACTAGAACAAACACAGCATATTTGGAGAAGCGATCAACAACCACCATGATAGAAGTCATACCTTCCATCTTCGGGAAGCCACTGATGAAATCCATGGATACCGAGACCCATGGCCTTTCTGCAATCGGCAAAGGTTGTAGGAGACCCACCTCCTTGCGCCTCTCCACTTTGTCTTGTTGGCACACCAAGCAAGACCGGACATAAGCCTCAATGTCCTCTTCCATCTTCGCCCATACAAATGTACGGGACAAGAGAGCCATCATGCGCTCCCTTCCCGGGTGTCCCGCCCATTGGGAATCATGGGACTCCCTCATGAGTTGTCTTCTCAAGCCCCCACCATCAGGGACATATAGTCTATTGCTTTTGCCCACCAATAGACCATCTTCTACCCAATATCTTCGGGTCACACCATCTCGAACCTGTTGAAGCAGCTTTTGGTAGCCTTTATCCGACTGCGCCACCACCCGAATCCTATCGGTGAAGTCTGCTTCCACAGAAGAAATGGCAGCAGCCATTTCCATAATGCCTTTCCTACTCAAGGCATCAGCAACCTGGTTATGCCTCCCAGGTTTATGCTCCCATTCCATGTCATATTCCGCCAAGAATTCCTGCCACCGAGCCTGTCTAGGAGACAGCTTTTTCTGCGTCAAGAAAAATATGTTAGCCACATTATCAGTTTTCACCACAAACCTAGTACCCAACAGATAGACCCGCCATGTCCTCAAGCAATGCACCACAGCCAGCATCTCCTTCTCATGGGCAGAATATCGCTGTTCTGCCTCCTTGAGTTTCCAGCTTTCAAAGGCAACTGGATGTCCCTCTTGTACCAGCACACCTCCAACTGCTTTATCGGAGGCATCGGTATGCACTTCGAAAGGCTTCACAAAATCGGGCAACTTCAGCACTGGTTCCGACGAAACAGCCACCTTCAATTCCTCAAAGGCCTCTTGGCACCTTTCGGTCCAAACCCATGGTTGATCTTTCCTCAAGAGATCTGTCAATGGGGTAGCCTTCCTTGAATATCCGGCCACAAATTTGCGATAATAGTTTGCCAACCCAAGAAAACTTCTCAACTCGGCAACTTTGGTAGGTGCTGCCCAATCCAGAATGGCCTGCACCTTCTTTCGATCCATTTTCACCGTGCCATTGCCCACTACATGTCCAAGGAAATGGATTTCTCTACAGCAGAATTCACATTTTTCCTTCTTGACATATAGCTTGTGTTCCCTTAGCCGATTGAACACCAGCTTTAAGTGCTTTTGATGTTCGTCCAAAGAACCACTATATATGACTATATCATCCAGATAAATAACCACAAACTGATTGATATAATCAAAAAAGACATCATTCATTAAGTTGCAGAAAGTTGCAGGGGCATTTGTCAAACCAAACGGCATGACAAGGAACTCATAGGATCCACACCTCGTAACCATAGTGGTTTTAGGTTCATCCCCTTCGGCAATCCTCACTTGCCAATATCCCGATCGTAGATCCAACTTAGTGAAGTATGCAGCCTTGGATAAACGATCGAATAAATCTGATGTCAGGGGCACCGGGTACTTATTCTTAATGGTGACTTTGTTCAGGCCTCTGTAATCCACACAGAGCCTAAGAGAACCATCTTTCTTTTCCTGGAACAACACAGGGGCACCGAAAGGGGCTTTAGATGGTTGTACCTTTCCCGCATCCAGCAGTTCACCCAACTGCTTCTTCAATTTAGCCAACTCCTTAGGCGACATTCTGTAGGGAGCTTTGGCAGGAGGTCTTGTGCCGGGCACAAGATCTATCTTGTGGTCCACAGCACGTCGAGGCGGCAACCCTTTTGGCAACTCCGAAGGCATCACATCATCAAATTCCTGTAGGAGTCCAGCCACCTCCTTTGGCACCATTGCTGTCTCATCAGGGCCCACATCAACGAGAGCAGCAAGGTAAGTTACTTGGCCCCGCTTCCATCTACGGGCCAATTGCATGGCAGAGACCATCTCCACCTTTGGTTTGCGAACACCAGCATCCGAAAGCATGCTGCACCCTATAACAAAACAAGGTCTCTTCTCATCATGGATCATCAGTCCATTCAAGTGTGGCAATATCGCCACTTTGGCAGTGACAAAAAAGTCATTGCCAAGGATCAAGTTGTAGTCGTCCAACGGAACCACCATCAGGTTCATGCGACCATTCCATCCGCCAGTGGTCACTTGGACGTCAAAGGCCATGCCCCTCCCGGCCTGGGCTTGGGAATTGACGGCCTTGATACGGCTCGAGTGTTTCGCCACACTCAAGCCTAGAGTGGGTACCATCCTTTCAGCCACAAAACTGTGCGTGGCACCACTGTCCACCATGGCTGAAAGCTGATGTCCATTGACTTCCATGCGCACGAACATCAGTTTGGGGCGTTCCTTGGCTCTCTCCGCTTGCATTGCACCAAGCAATTGCAGTGGTGCAACTTGGTGTGTAGCCTCTGAATCAGAATCATCACAGGCATCTTTAGCGATAATGGCACTTATCTTGCTCTTATTGGGACAATTGCGAGCAAGATGAGGACCATTGCAGATGAAGCAACCGGGATGAGGATTGGCTTGATCCCTCCTTTGGTGGGAACCTTCCACCTTAGCCTTTCCTTTATCAGCAGCATCCTTGGTCCGCTTCTCGCCAACATCCTTTGGCCTCTTCCTGTGGTTCTTCTCAGCAAACTTAGGTTTGTTCATGACAAACCCATTGCTGGGCTTACTGACTCGCAAATCCACCAAGGCATCAGCAGCAGCCAATGCGGCGGGCAAGTCCTTAATGCCTTGCCGTCGCAACTCCAATTGCGCCCACGGTTGAAGGCCAGACAGGAAATTGAATAGCCTGTCTGCCTCGGACATATCCCTTATGTCCAACATAAGAGAGCTGTACTCCTTCACATACTCTCTTACTGATCCGGTCTGCCTCAACTTCTTTAGGGAGTCCCTTGCAACCCACGCCGTATTGCAAGGGAGGAATTGCTCCTTCAATTCCTGTTTCAGCATCTCCCAAGTGTCAATCTGTGGTCTGGCAATATCCTCCGTTCTGGTTCGCCACCAGAGTTTGGCATCCCCCACCAAGTACATACTGGTGATGGAGACTTTCTCCTCTTCAGGAGCATGCGCAGCCTTGAAGTATTGCTCCATGTCCCACAAGAAATTCTCCAGATCTTTGGCACTCCGCATGCCATTGAAAGGTTTTGGATCAGGGACTTTCATCTTGACAGTCGCATCTCCCCGTGAAGGGTTTTGCAGCACTGTTTTGAGGAGTCGGACATCAAATTTCATCTCCTCCAATTGTTGCTGCGCCATTGCCAAGGCTTCCTGCAGCGGAACCAATATGGCCAGCGAGTTCTCTACTTGCGACCACAAAGGTTCAGCGGCTTCACTTTGAGGCACACCGAGCATCGCTTCCAACCGGGACAATCTCTCACGGATAGCATCCATGTTACCACCCGTTCGCATGAGCGCCACCCCCACGCTCAAATGTTTTGGCTCTCAAATGGCCAAAATCCCTTCACTCGAGCAAACCTGCTCTGATACCAACTGTCACAGGGCTGATTCTCGCCCAAAATTTTTGCAAGAATGCAAGCCTTGTGCGGCACTAGACCCACGTCTAGTTCAGCCTCTCAGTACTCTCTTCCCATAAGGGACATGATATCAAGGCACATAAGGGAAATATCACAGATTTCCTTTATTCCAATTCCCAATATACACTGGATAATGGAGACCCGCCCACAGTCTCTCTGAAATCCCAACGTACCCACTCCTGCCTCTACTAGTCAGCAAGCAGGGTATACATAGGCGGTGGACAACTTCCCCCAACCGCTGGGAACCAACTCGGAACCGTTCCCATCTGTTTGGAGGGCAACCGCTCCAAGGAGTTGGGAGCCAACTGCTGTCAACTCCCCCGAACTGCTGCTGGACAGCAACTGACCAAGGCAACCGAAGGCAACTATCAGGCCAACTCAGAATCCCGTCCAATTGCATGTCAAGACCCAGGCTGCACGCGCCCAAGGCCAGGCTCGGGTGCCACCCTGCGCACCCTTGCAAACTCATGCGCGCACTCGTCCGGCCGTGCACGCCCACGCGTGGGTTGATGCCACGCGCGCCCATGCGCGGGCTCTGCTGTGCCGTTGGCTCGTGCGTCCTGCTGCCGCATGCGCCCTGTGCCGCATGCCTCCGGCACCATGCGCATCCCTCTGCGCATCCTGCTGCCGTGCGCGCCCTGTGCTGCGCGCGCCCTGTGCCGCACGCCTCCGGCACCATGCGCATCCCTCTGCGTATCCTGCTGCCGCGCACCCAGTGCTTGCCGCGCACACCCTGCTGCACGGCGTGCTCGAACATGGCGCCAGTGCACTGCTCATGTGCACCCCAGCGCGCGCCCGTCCATGGTGCCGCGCGCTGTTGCATTTTGGCACCCGTCTGCTGGTGCCAATACTCGGCCTGGCCATACGGGCACCAGGCCATGCCTTATCCTCGCAGAGCTCCGCCAAGTCTCTGCGCACTTGGGATTGGCACGGTAAAGGCATCAACCCGTGCCATCCCAGAAAGCCAGCTAATGGAACCGTGACAGTAGGCCCCTATCCTACCATCGAAAGTTGATAGGGCAGAAATTTGAATGATGCATCGCCAGCACATGGGCCGTGCGATCCGTCGAGTTATCATGAATCATCGAAGAACCGGGTGGAGCCCGTGTCGACCTTTTATCTAATAAATGCATCCCTTCCGGAAGTCGGGGTTTGTTGCACGTATTAGCTCTAGAATTACTATGGTTATCTGAGTAGCATGTACCATCAAACAAACTATAACTGATTTAATGAGCCATTCACAGTTTCACAGTCTGAATTAGTTCATACTCACACATGCATGGCTTAATCTTTGAGACAAGCATATGACTATTGGCAGGATCAACCAAGTAGCACATCCTCTAGCGACGCCGAATCCCTGCCCCCCACCATATCCCCCTCTGGAGAGGGAGAGGCCTGGGGCGGGCCAGACGTCGTCACATCGGGCCGGGCAACAATAACCGACCGATCTGGAGACGGGACATGAGGCAGAGGGGCCCCGGCCCCAACGCATCCACCGAATCCACGAGAGATCGAGGCGACAAGAGCGGCCTGATGGAACGGGAGGCCACAATAGGGCCCCCACCAAGGGTGCTCGAGGACCGCACGAGGTCCGCCCCCCACCACCACAATGAAGGCGGGGGAGTCAGAAGGGGCACATGGGACGTCGACGAGTCCCCTCCCCCCCCCCATCGAACCGAGGGGGTAGGCCACACGGGCAACTAGCGTGCTGCAACAGGACACAAGAAACGTCATCCGAGCAAGAGTGAAGGGAAGCACCCACCGACGGTTGGCTGCGGCGAGGCAGGGAGACCAGCACTGGATGCGAATCCGAGACCGCTCACGTGCCAACACGGTCGCGGCCGCGTCGCGCCCGACGCCCACCCCGCGCACGTGGAGCCTTGCGGCCCGAGAATGCACGAGGGAGGATCGTCATCGGGCAACCGACAGCGGAGCACCACCGAGCACGAGATATAGAAAAGCAGCAATGCCGAGATATGGGGGTCGCACCATCTGGGTCCGCGCCTGCGGCCGCATAGCGGAGATATTTGGGGGAAGGTACAATCCATGGTCCGCGCAAGCAAGGGGCAAGGGGGGACGGGGACCATGGACAGGTAGCTCGAGGCCCAACCCTGACAACGAACACCGTCCCCGGTCCGCGGGCGTGCGACCGTGTAATCCAGAGAAGGAGTGGGGAGGGATGGATAACTCGACTGGGGCGTGGGAGCTCAAGCGATCCATCGAACATCGTCCAAGTCCATGCGCACACGGACGCATTACCGAAATATTGGCGGGTGGAGCGCAAGCCGAAGTTCGCATGCGAAGGGCCAGGGAACTGACCGAAGGGGCCAGCGGGGATGGAGATCGAGGGCTGGTTGCACGAGGCCAACCCTACCATCGAACACCGGCCAACATCCGCACGCGCGCGGACGCGTAATCGAGCGAAGATGTGGGGAGGGACCGAGACCACGGACAGGGAAAGAGAGCACAATCGAGCCTTCCAACACCGTCCAAGTCCGTGGGAGGGCGGACGCATTACCGAAATATTTGGGTGGGGGGGGGACATCCGATTTTCGTGCACGAAGGGCCACGGAACCGACCGAAGGGGCGATGGTGGGTTCGAGCCCATGGACATGTCGCACGGGACCGGCCCCAACAACGAACACCATCCCATGTCCGCGGGCGCCCGGCCACGTAATCGAGAGAAAATGTGGGGAGGGACCGATACCACGGACAGGGAAGGAGAGCCCAATCGAGCCGTCCTACGGGGTCCAAGTCCGTGGGAGCGCGGCCGCATTGCCGCAATATTTGCGGGGGGATGCAACCCGAAGTCTGCACACAAAGGGCCACGGAACCGATCGAAGGGGCGAGGGTGGACTGAGCCCACCGACAGGTAGCACGGGACCAAACCCGCCCAAGAACACCCGAAACATTTGGGTGGGTGGGGGGGAGGGGGACAATCCGAAGTCCGCACATGGAGGGCTGTGGAACTGACCGAAGGGGCGAGAGGGGGGATGGAGCCAACGGGCAGGTAGCACGAGACTGACACTGCCATCAGACACCGTCGCACGCGGATGCAAAATCGAGCAAAAACATGATCAGGGACTGAGACCATTGTCCGGGAGAGAGAGATCAATCGAGGCATCCTGCGCCGTCCAAGTCCACGCGCGCGTGGCCGCGTTATCGAAATATTTGTTGGGGGGGCACAATCTGATGCCCGCGCACGAAGGGCCTCGGATCCAACCGAAGAGGGGAGGGAGCGCACATGGGCGGGTCGCACGGGACCAACCCTACCAACGAACACCATCCCACATCCGCGCGCGCGCGGCCGCGTTACCAAAATATTTGTTGGGGGGCACAATCCGACGTCCGCGCACGAAGGGCCACAGAACAGACCGAGGGGGCGAGGGGGGGGCGGAGCCCACGGGCAGGTCGCAGGGGACCGTCCCTGCTAACGAACACCGTCCCTTGTCCGCGCGCGCACGGCTGCGTGTAATCGAGCGAAAATATGGGGAGGGATCGGGACCATGGACTGCGAAAGCATGCTCGATCGAGCCATCGGGCACCCGCCCGAGTCCACGTGCATGCAGCCACATCACCGATGTATTTGTTGGGGGGGCACTATCCCCAGTCTGCGTGCACGCGGCCGCATCGCCGATGTATTCCTTGGGGGGGCGCAATCCAATGTCCGCGCACGAAGGGCCACGGAACCAACCGAAGGGGCGAGGGGGAACGGAGCCCTTGGACAGGTCGCTCGGGATGAAACCTGCCCACGAACACCACCCCGTATCCGCACGCACGCGGCTGCGTAGTCGAGCCAAAAAGGGGGGAGGGACCGAGACCATGGACAGGGAAAGAGAGCTCAGTCGAGCCACCCGACGCCATCCATTCCCGCTCGTGGGCGGCCGCATTACCGAAATATTTGTTGGGGGTCGCAATCCGACGTCCGCGCATGAAGGGCCACGGAACAGACCGGAGGGGCGAGGGGGGACGGGGCCCATGGACGGGTCGCACGGGGCCAACCCTGCCTACGAACGCCGTCCCGTGTCCGCACGCACGCGGCCGCGTAATCGAGCCAAAATGTGGTGCGGGACCGAGAACGAGCACGGGGAAAGAGAGATCAATCGGGCCACCAATCACCGTCCAAATCCGCGCGCGCACGGCCGCGTTGCTGAAATATTTGTGCTGGGGGCACAATCCGAGGTCCGCGCACATGGGGCCGTGGAGCCGACCGAAGGGGCGAGGGAGGGTGGGGATGGGGCCCACGAACAGGGGAGCACGTGACCTACCCCGCCAACGAACACCGTCCCTTCTCCGCACGCGTGCGGCCGCGTGATCGGGCGAAAAGGTTTGGGGAGGGACAGAGAGAGCATGGACGGGGAAAGAGAGCCCAAACGAGCCATCCAACACCGTCCAAGTCCGCGCGCGCGCGGCCGCATCATCAAAATATCCGTGGGTGGAGCACAACCCGCCGTCCGTGCGCATAAGGCCGCGAAACCGGTCGAAGGGGCGAGGGGGTTGGAGGCCACGGATGGCGAGAACAGGGACAACCCGGCCAACGAGGGACGCCCCCCCAAGTCCGCGCGCGCGGCCGCGAACACGACCAAAGGTGGACGGGGAGATTGAGTGCTTGGATGGGGAGCGCGAGCTCAACCCAGCCAACGAACACCATCCCACGTCCGCCCCCGCACATTTCGGGCCAATGCTACGCGCCGGGGGAGGGGCACCCCATACCATTTCGGGCCAATGCTATGCGCCGGGGGAGGGGCACCCCATACCATCCCTGAGGGGGATCCGGGAGAATCCCACCCCGGGGGGGTTCCAAAGTGCCGACCCGCATTGCAAGCGGGGAGGACCGGGACACGCTCCCCACGCACGTGGGGATACGGGGGGCAGACGACCGGGCAACGAGACCCACGTGCCCGAGATAGGCATCCGGGGCGAAGGGGTCGGGCAGCCCACAGCAAAGGGCTGAGCGAGTGGGGACGTGGATGCCGAACCCCCTACCACCCCAGAGGGGCACCCCGGGGGTTCCAAATTATCGAGCATCATTGCAAACGGGGAGGGCCGGGACGCGCATCCCGCCTTTGCGGGCTTCGTGCGGCGGATGGCCGGGCATCGCATCCCACGCACCGAGGGGGCTTGTCCCCGAGCAGACGGACCGCGCATCCCTCATCCGCGGGCCAAGCCCGGGCTAAGCGGGATGCGGAACCCCCTACCACCCCAGCGGGGCATCCGGACGGATCCCACCCCGGGGGTTCCAAATGATCGAGCAGCATTGCAAATGGGGAGGGCCGGGATGCGCGTCCCGCCTTCGCGGGATTCGGACGTCGGGTGCCCGGGACTCGCGTCCCGTGCACCGAGGACTTGACCC
>NC_026008.2:1315389-1320389 GCF_000442705.2 Elaeis guineensis | reverse complement strand
ACCATCCCTGGGGGTGGGGACTGCGAGGAGGCTGAGGGGACAGGGCATCCGGCATCGCACGGGGCTGAGATTCTTGCGAAAAATTAGACCCGGGAGTCGGCCCCGCAGCAACTAGCCGGGCAAGGGTGTGGCCTGCCCAAAGCAGGCAAGTCCCGTAAGCATGCGAGGTGACTCGCACGTGCGATGGAGGGGGTCGGCCGCCGCACGCATGCGTCGGTCGCAGACAACCCCCGGAGCACCCGCGGGCTCTCCGGTGTTGCCCCCTCGGGGTGGCCGCGGCGGTGCAAGGCAGGCCGGAGGGATGCGTGCGGAGCGAGATGCGAGTCTCGACTATGCCGTGGGGGGCCCGGATCCGACCGCTCTCGGCGGCGAGTGCACCGACGCCCGGGCTCGCCCGTAATGAGGCCGGCGGGCGGCCGGACGCAGACTGAACCAAAGACGGGGCCCCCAAAGATAAAACAGCCCTGAAACCCACTAAAATGAAGGATTTTGGGCCCCAGAAATGGAGTGAACGGGTAAACCCGGTTCACGGTCGTAGGGCTCGAAATGAGCTTTCCGTTGATATATTATCGCCCCCGTAACTCTTCCCGGATCAAAAGTTACGGCCGTTCGAAGCTTGTGCCACCATTTTGATGCTCCAACCGATTCATCTAGACTTCCCGCTGCTTCACGGTCCTAGGGCTCGGAACGAGCTTTCTGTTGATATATTGTCGCCCCCGTAGCTCCTCCCGGATCAAAAGTTACGGCCGTTCGAAGCTTGTGCCACCATTTTGATGCTCCAACCCATTCATCTAGGCTTCCTGCTGCTTCACGGTCCTAAGGCTCGGAACGAGCTTTCTGTTGATATATTGTCGCCCCCGTAGCTCCACCCGGATCAAAAGTTACGGCCGTTCGAAGCCTGTGCCACCATTTTGATGCTCCAAACCATTCATCTGGGCTTCCGCTGCTTCACAATCGTAGGGCTCGAAACGAGCTTTCCGTTGATATATTGTCGCCCCCGTAGCTCCTCCCGGATCAGAAGTTACGGCCGTTCGAAGCTTGTGCCACCATTTTGATGCTCCAACCCATTCATCTGCGGATATGTCCCTGACAGGGGTGCTAGGGGGTTCCGCATCCCAAGCTAGCCCCGATGCACGGGACGCGAGGCCCGGCCATCCGGTGCCTGTGGCCCGTGAAGGCGGGACGCACGTCCCATCCCGCCCCGTTTGCAATGCTGCTCGGTCGTCTGGAACCCCTGGGGTGGGAGTTGCCCGGATGACCCGTAGGGGTGGTAGGGGGTTCCGCATCCTGGTTTGCCCCGGCTCGGGCCATCGAAATGGGATGCGTGACTCGACTGCCCGAAATGTGAGTCCCCCACGTGCGGGATGCGAGACCCGGCCATCCACCGCCTAAAGGCCGGGGGGCCGGGACGCGCGACCCGGCCCTCCCCGTTCGCAATGCCGCTCGGTCACTGGGAACCCCCGGGGTGGGATTTGCCCCGATGCCCCACCGGGGTATTAGGGGGGTCCGCATCCCAAGCAGGCCACGACGTGCGGGACGCGAGCCCCGGCCATCCGACGCCCGAGGCCCGTGAAGGCGAGACGCGCGTCCCATCCCGCCCCGTTTGCAATGCTGCTCGATCATTTGGAACCCCCCGGGTGGGATTTGCCAGGATGCCCCGTTGGGGTGGTAGGGGGTTCCGCATCCCGATTCTGCCCCGGCTCGGGCCATCGAAACGGGACGGGCGACCCGGCCGCTCCGACGTATGTCCCCCACGTGCGGGATGCGAGGCCGGGCCAACCGCCGTGGGAAGCCCGCGAGGGTGGGGCGCGCATCCGGGCACTCCCCCGTTTGCAATGCCGCTCGGTCATTTGGAACCTCCGGGGTGGGATTTGCCCGGATGCACCGCTGGGGTGGTAGGGGGTTCCGCATCCCTTGCAGCACTGGCGCGGCCCGTCAAAACGGGATGCGCGACCCGGCTGCTTTGGGTCGAGCCCGCGGGATGCGAGTTGCGGGCATCCACCGTCCGAAGCCCGCAAAGGCGGGACGCGCGTCCCGGCCCCCCCTCCCCCGTCTGCAGTGCTGCTCGGCACTTTGGAACCCCCCGCGTGGGATTTGCTCGGGTGCCCCACTGGGGTGGGTAGGGGGGTTGCTCGTCCCTAGCTTGCCCCAGCGTGCGGGATGCGAGGCCCGGCCATTCGGCGCCCGAATTCCGTGAAGGCGGGGCGCGCATCCCGTTTGCAATGCCGCACGATCATTTGGAACCCCCCGAGGTGGGGGTCGCCCGGATGCGCCGCGGGGGTGTTAGGGGGTTCCACGTCCCGCTTTGGCCCGTCGATGGAGGATGCGCGACCCGATCGCTCGGGGTCAAGTCCTCGGTGCACGGGACGCGAGTCCCGGGCATCCGGCGTCCGAATCCCGTGAAGGCGGGACGCGCGTCCCGGCCCTCCCCGTTTGCAATGCTGCTCGAACATTTGGAACCCCCGCGATGGGATCCGCCCGGATGCCCCGCTGGGGTGGTAGGGGGTTCCGCATCCCGCTTAGCCCGGGCTTGGCCCGCGGATGCGGGATGCACGGCCCGTCTGCTCGGGGACAAGCCCCCTCGGTGCGTAGGATGCGATGCCCGACCATCCGCCGCACGAAGCCCGCAAAGGCGGGACGCGCGTCCCGGCCCTCCCCGTTTGCAATGCTGCTCGATCATTTGGAACCCCCGGGGTGGGAGCCGCCCGGACGCCCCGCTGGGGTGGTAGGGGGTTCGGCATCCACGTCCCCACTCGCTCGGCCCTTTGCTGTGGGCTGCCCGACCCCTTCGCCCCGGATGCCTGTCCCGGGCGCGCGGGTCTCGTTGCCCGATCGTCTGCCCCCCGTATCTCCGCGTGCGTGGGGAGCGTGTCCCGGCCCTCCCCGCTTGCAATGCGGGTCGGCACTTTGGAACCCCCCCGGGGTGGGATTCGCCTGGATCCCCCTCAGGGATGGTATGGGGTGCCCCTCCCCCGGCACGCAGCATTAGCCCAAAATGTGCGGGGGCGGACGTGGGATGGTGTTCGTTGGCTGGGTTGAGCTCGCGCTCCCTGTCCAAGCGCTCAATCTCCCCATCCACCTTCGGTCGTGTTCGCGGCCGCGTGCGCGCGGACTTGGGGGGGCGTCTCTCGTTGGCCGGGTTGACCCAGTTCTCGCCATCCGTGGCCTCCAACCCCCTCGCCCCTTCGGCCGGTTCCGCAGCCTTATGCGCACGGACGGCGGGTTGTGCTCCACCCACGGATATTTCAGTGACGCGACCGCGCGCGCGCGGACTTGGACGGTGTTGGATGGCTCGTTTGGGCTCTCTTTCCCCATCCATGCTCTCTCTGTCCCTCCCCAAACCTTTTCACCCGATCACGCGGCCGCGCGCGTGCGGAGATGGGACGGTGTTCGTCGATGAGGTAGGTCACGTGGTCCCTTGCCGTGGGCCCCATCCCCACCCTCCGTCGCCCCTTCGATCGGCTCCGTGGCCCCACATGCGCGGACCTCGGATTGTGCCCCCCAGCACAAATATTTCAGCAACGCGGCCGCGCGCGCGCGGATTTGGATGGTGATTGGTGGCCCGATTGATCTCTCTTTCCCCGTGCTCGTTCTCGGTCCCGCCCCACATTTTGGCTCGATTACGTGGCCGCGCGCGCGCGGACACGGGACGGCGTTCGTAGGTAGGGTTGGCCCCGTGCGACCCATCCATGGGCCCCGTCCCCCCTCGCCCCTCCGGTCTGTTCCGTGGCCCTTCGTGCGCGGACGTTGGATTGTGACCCCCAACAAATATTTCGATAACGTGGCCGCCCACGAGCGGGAATGGACGGCGTCGGGTGGCTCGACTGAGCTCTCTTTCCCTGTCCATGGTCTCGGTCCCTCCCCCCATTTTGGCTCGACTACGCGGCCGCGCGCGTGCGGATACGGGGTGGTGTTCGTGGGCAGGTTTCGTCCCGAGCGACCTATCCAGGGGCTCCGTTCCCCCTCACCCCTTCGGTTGGTTCCGTGGCCCTTCGTGTGCGGACATCGGATTGCACCCCCCCAAGGAATACATCGACGATGCGGCCGCGTGCACGCAAACTGGGGATAGCGCCCCCCCCCAACAAATACATCGGTGATGCGGCTGCGTGCACGTGGACTCGGGCGGGTGCCCGATGGCTCGATCGAGCATGCTTTCGCAGTCCATGGTCCCGGTCCCTCCCCACATTTTCGCTCGATTACACATGGCCGCACGCGCATGGACAAGGGACGGTGTTCGTTGGCAGGGACGGTCCCCTGCGACCTACCCGTGGGCTCCGCCCCCCCTCGCCCCCTCGGTCTATTCCGTGGCCCTTCATGTGCGGACATTGGATTGTGCCCCCCAAAAAATATTTCGGTAATGCGGCCACGCACGCGCGGACGTGGGATGGTGTTCGTTGGCAGGGTTGGTCCCGTGCGACCCGCCCATGTGCGCTCCCTCCCCCCTTCGGTTTGATCCGAGGCCCTTCATGCGCGGGCATCGGATTGTGCCCCCCCAACAAATATTTCGGTAACGCGGCCGCACACGCGCGAACTTGGATGGCGCAGGATGCCTCGATTTATCTCTCTCTCTCGGACAATGGTCTCGGTCCCTGATCACGTTTTTGCTCGATTTCGCATCCGCGCGCGACGGTGTCCGATGGTAGTGTCGGTCTCGTGCTACCTGCCCGTTGGCTCTGTCCCCCCTCTCGCCCCTTCGGTCGTTTCCACGGCCCTCCATGTGCGGACTTCGGATTGTCCCCCTCCCCTCCTACCCACCCAAATGTTTCGGGTGTTCTTGGGCGGGTTTGGTCCCGTGCTTCCTATCGGTGGGCTCAGTCCACCCTCGCCCCTTCGATCGGTTCCGTGGCCCTTTGTGCGCAGACTTCGGGTTGTGTCCCCCTGCAGACTTCGGCCGTGCTCCCACGGACTTGGACCCCGAGGATGGCTCGATTGGGCTCTCCTTCCCTGTCCGTGTATCGATCCCTCCCCACATTTTCTCTCGATTACATGGCCGGGCGCCC
>NC_026008.2:1295389-1307889 GCF_000442705.2 Elaeis guineensis | reverse complement strand
CTTCGATTGGTATAAGAATTTGTTCCTATGCTATCGGTTTAGGTTCGGACCTATGAGGTCACACACATTAGAGTTCATGATCCGATCAGATGGTTGATCAACGATTAAGAATCGTTCTAGGGTTAAATGATCAATACGATTGACATTTAACCTAGTGCAAGTGTTGCAGGAGGATCGATTAGTAATTCGATTGCTGATTGGCTTAATTTGATTAAGCCAATGGGCTGAGATTAAGTCTAATTAAATATGATTTAATTAGATTTGATTTGGGCTTGATTGGATCAAGTCCAATTGGTTTATTGGATAAGCCAAGTGCAAGGAAAAATTAGTCCTAGTTCAACTAGGACTTGGGTCTTTCTAATTTCTAATTTGATTAAAAAATTAAATCAGATTTAAATCTAATTTAATCTGATTAAATTAGGTTCTTAATTGGGTTAAGACCTATTTTAATTAGGTTGATCTAATTTTGTTTGATTTGGTTTGGAAAATCAAATTAAAACAAGTCATAAGATAGAATCCTAGTAAGACTAAGATTCCACCTTGCGCCACATAAGCCTTCTCCACGCCCTCTCTCTTATTCAACACCAATCTCCACTTATTTTGTGCGACAAAAGCCCTCTCCCAGATCTCTCCCACGTTCACAAAAGGTCTCCTCTCTTCTTTCTTACATGGAAGGTGGTTTGGATCAAATAAAAAAGGAATAAGTTTGGATTTCGAATTCTATGAGATAGAGTTTTAGAAATCCAAAACTCTTTCAATTTTGCACCGAATTTATCCAAATTTTTTTTTGGAATTTTCATGGCTTTTAGGGTATATATTGTGCACCCTTTTCTGGTAATCCATGCACAAAAATATGAAGGAGGTGCTCAAGAGTTGGGCGTCCCTTAACTTGCCATGTTTGGATAAGCCTTGACTAAGTGTTTGACCTAGACAAGGACTCTATCATATCTCTCAATATAAGATGAGTTTCTTTGTGAAATTTTAGGAAAAGTCAGAGATTTGAGAGACCTTTGTGCCATCCAAAAATCAGAGAGAAATACCTTTGGGTCGTGGAGATATAAAAGATGCAAGTTTGGGTGTCTAGAGAGAAAAATGTGAAGAAGAAGAGGGTCTTCTTCTAGGTTTTTTGTTTTCATATCTATTGGTGCAAAAATCCGCCTGCGCCAGAGAAGCTGGAGTTGAGGAAGCCACGGTCGCCGCCGGGACCTGCAAGGGAAGTCTAAACCGGAGGTGGGATTGCTCCGGCAAGACCCTCCGACGCTCAAGTCAGTTCTCTGCCTCAACAAGAATGGAGTGCTCGAACGGAGAATTTAGCAAAGTTTTGAGATAAGGCAAAAGAGCTTAAAAAATAACGTATCTGAGTCCCCCCTTTTATAGGCGGGGGAGGCAACGGACTGATGGCGACGTGTGTAACTGCCTGGTAGTGGGCCGCCCATGGTCAGGGGAATTGATTGCGAAAGATAATGGAGCAGACACGTGGGTATCACCTCGACTTGCCACGTGGAATCCGTTATGAGGGGTGGAGCAACGTCCATCGTCAGGAGAATCGCATGGTATCCGTCGCAGGAGGTGGAGCAGGTCCGTGGCCGTTACTGTGGCCTGCCAGGGGGATAATGGAGCTGTGCGGAGTCCGCCATATGAAGTGGAGCAGGGCGGCTATGGCTGCTGCGGCTTGCCAGGGAATGATGATACTGCGTGGAGTCCGCCACAGGAGGTGGAGCAGGGTCGCGGCCGTTTTGAGGGCCTGTCAGGGGGCGTGGATCTGTCGATTGAAGCTCGGCAATGGTCGGAGCCGTCGTGAGCGGAGCCCGGCTCCCGTAGGAGTCCGGGCGGAGCTGTTCTGATGTCGGCGGCGGAGTCCGCTCCCGTAGGAGTCCGGGCGGAGCTGTGATGATGGCGGCAGAGCCCGGCTCCCGTAGGAGTCCGGGCGAAGCTGTGCTGATGTCGTCGGTGGAGCCCGGCTCCCGTAGGAGTCCGGGTGGGGCTGTACTTGCTGATGGCGGCGGAGCCCGGCTCCCGTAGGAGTCCGGGCGAAGCTGTACTGATGTCGTCGGTGGAGCCCGGCTCCCGTAGGAGTCCGGGCGGAGCTGCGCTGCAAACAAAGTCAAGGGTGAAGTCCGGCTCTGATAGGAATCCGGATTGAGCTTACCAGCAATTGATATTGAGAGCGGAGCTCGGCTCCCGTAGGAGTCCGGGCGGAGCTGTTTTGATGTTGGCGGCGGAGCCCGGCTCCCGTAGGAGTCCGGGCGGAGCAGCGCTTGCTGATGGTGGTGGAGCCCGGCTCCCGTAGGAGTCCGGGCGAAGCTGTGCTGATGTCGTCGGTGGAGCCCGGCTCCCGTAGGAGTCCGGGCGGAGCTGCGCTGCAAACAAAGTCAAGGGTGAAGTCCGGCTCTGATAGGAGTCCGGATTGAGCTTACCAGCAATTGATATTGAGAGCGGAGCTCGGCTCCCGTAGGAGTCCGGGCGGAGCTGTTTTGATGTTGGCGGCGGAGCCCGACTCCCGTAGTAGTCCGGGCGGAGCAGCGCTTGCTGATGGCGGTGGAGTTCGACTCCCGTAGGAGTCCGGGCGAAGCTGTGCTGATGTCGTCGGTGGAGCCCGGCTCCCATAGGAGTCCGGGCGGAGCTGCACTGCAAACAAAGTCAAGGGTGAAGTCCGGCTCTGATAGGAGTCCGGATTGAGCTTACCAGCAATTGATATTGAGAGCGGAGCTCGGCTCCCGTAGGAGTCCGGACGGAGCTGTTTTGATGTTGGTGGCGGAGCCCGGCTCCCGTAGGAGTCCGGGCGGAGCAGCGCTTGCTGATGGCGGTGGAGCTCGGCTCCCGTAGGAGTCTGGGCGAAGCTGTGCTGATGTCGTCGGTGGAGCCCGGCTCCCGTAGGAGTCCGGGCGGAGCTGCGCTGCAAACAAAGTCAAGGGTGAAGTCCGGCTCTGATAGGAGTCCGGATTGAGCTTACCAGCAATTGATATTGAGAGCGGAGCTCAGCTCCCGTAGGAGTCCGGGCGGAGCTGTTTTGATGTTGGCGACGGAGCCCGGCTCCCGTAGGAGTCTGGGCGGAGCAGCGCTTGCTGATGGCGGCGGAGCCCGGCTCCCGCAGGAGTCCGGGCGAAGCTGTGCTGATGTCGTCGGTGGAGCCCGGCTCCCGTAGGAGTCCGGGCGGAGCTGCGCTGCAAACAAAGTCAAGGGTGAAGTCCGGCTCTGATAGGAGTCCGGATTGAGCTTACCAGCAATTGATATTGAGAGCGAAGCTCGGCTCCCGTAGGTGTCCGGGCGGAGCTGTTTTGATGTTAGCGGCGGAGCCCGGCTCCCGTAGGAGTCCGGGCGGAGCAACGCTTGCTGATGGCGGTGGAGCCCGGCTCCCGTAGGAGTCCGGGCGGAGCTGCACTTGCTAATGGCGGTGGAGCCCGGCTCCCGTAGGAGTCCGGGCGGAGCTGCACTTGCTGATGGTGGTTCCGCCGTGGGTTCCGGCTGTGGGTATTTTATACCCAACACCAGTCCCCCTACATCCGAGTTTTGAATTTCAAACGAAGGAAGTACACAGAAGTACAGCCGGAACCGTCCCTTCGAATCCCGCACCCTGCCGCTCCCAGATATTTTGGCATTAAATGAGCGCGTGCCGGAGTCTTTTCGAATTGGGGCGGTACGAGGGGACGCTTTGAAGATCCTGCAGGTACGCTGTCTTAGGTACGGCGCAATTATGGCCCTGCCAACCGCCAGCCGCCTTCAGCCGTCTGCCACGGAGGGTGGGACACGTGTTGGATGCGGACTGGCCTGGGGGGATTCGAGATCATTATGGCGCCGGATCCCAGGGTCTATTTAAACCCGTCCTCCCCCTTTCAGGCGTCCCACTCCGCTTCTGATTTCTTGCCGGCGTCTGTCATCTCTCCGAGAGTCTGCTCTAGCGAACGCCCTCTCGAGCCGTAGGCGCCTTCTGTTCCTCGCTCCCCAGGCCCCCAGAGCAGGATAGGTTAGTGCCCACCTTCTCCTTCTTACTGCTTAGGGTCCTCTCCTCCTTCCTCTTCTTTCGTGTCCTCTCCTGAGTTGACTTCCGGCGTCCCCCTCCTTTCTCGGCTTGCATTTCTAGGGCCCTTTAGGTTCTCCCCCAAAGAAAAATGTCTTCCGATTCTTCTTCCCCCGTAAGCCCTGGGAGTTCTTCTGCTTCAAACCCCCAGGCCCCTGTCTCTGCGGACGAACCCGCGTTTGGGGCAGGGTCTCGCCCGGTCTTCGCACCGGGCGCTATTCCTTGTTCGTCGACTCCGGACGAACTTCTCCTGATAAGGGCTCGGTATGGGGTCCCTTCAGAGTACGATCTGGAGCTTCCTGGCCCCTCCGACCGGGCCAGCGCTCCCCCTCCTGGTCGCTTCTGTTTGTACCAGGAGGCATTCCGTGCCGGACTCCGGCTTCTGCTCCCAGCTTTTGTTGCCGCCTTCTTTCGTTTCTTAGACATTTCTCTCGCTTCTGTCGCCCCGAATTCCTTTAGGTTTTTGATAGGGTTTCTCTCCCTCTGTCACATAGCCGAGGTCCAGCCTTCCCTCTCCCTGTTCAGACATTTCTACACTTTCAAACGCCATCCTTCAGTGAAGGATTGGTGGTACTTCTCCCCCCAGTTCGGTAAGAAGGGGTTGCTGAAGGGCACCCCTTCTTCGATTCACAACTGGAAGGGGAAATTTCTCTTCATTTACTGCCCGACCCTGGAATTGGGCTTTCCCCCTTGGGGGTCTCTGAGGGACTCCGTCCGCCGGGCCCCTGGCCTGGGAGAGGACGACCTTCAGGCCGCCCAGAAGCTCCTGAGTTACCCCGCTCCTTCCCTTCCAAACCTACTGAGGGAGCCGCTTCTCTTCAACATCGGCCTGAGCCCTCAAGACCCAGCAAGTATACATCTTTCCTTTTCTTGTCTTCTTCTTCCCTCTCTTCCTTTCTCTCTCCTTTTTCCTCTTTTCTCTTTCTCTTTTTTCTTTCTTCCTCTTCTCTTCTTTTCTTTTCTTTTTTTTTTCTTTTTTTTTTTTTTTTTTCGGGCTGATTGGTGCTGCTTTTTCCTTCTTCTTTTATTTTCCCATTTTTTTTTTTTTTTTTTTTTTTAGCAATGGACGCCGAAGCCACACGGATGCTCGCCAAGGCCATGAGAGCCCAGAAAAGGAAGGGCGCGACGACTTCCGGCTCGGCGAAGAGGGCCAGGGTGGAGGAGACGAGCTTGGCCGCGCCCGTCCAGGCGACCCCGGCGATCGACATTCCTTCGGATGCCGAGCCAGCGGCCCCCCGGGCTCCCCCAGGGAGCCCACCGACTAGGGTCCCTATTCCGGAGGTCCGCCCCGCGGAGGCGCCTGCCGCAGGGAGGAGGAGAAAATCGGTGGCCCGCAGGTCGAGCAGCCACCGAGCCGCTGCAGACGAGTCCGTCTGCTCCGAGGGGGGATCGGAGAACCCCTTCAACGACAAGGCCCTAATCCGCCGGCTGCTCGATGGTTGCATCCTGTCCGATGTCGTGGAGAGGATCGACCGCGCCGATCCCGAGCAGCGGGCCTGGGACACCTTGGGGTCCTTTCTTGAGGTAAGCGGATTTTTACTTGCTCAGTTGGTCGGTCTTTGTTGTAATTCTCTATCTGTCTTTGCAGATCGGGCACCAGCTCTTCGCCTATGTTGAGGCGTCAGGCCGCATGAGAAGGGATCTTCTTCGGGTGGAGGAGCGCTGCCAAGACGAGGTTGCTCGTCTTCAAGCGAAGACGGCCGAGGTGGCCGCCCTCCGGGAGGCTCTGGAGAGAGAGAGACAAGACCGGGAAGAGGAAAGGCGAGTCCGGGAGGAGGAGAGGCGAAGTTTGGAGGAGTCGGCAAGGAAGGCGGAGGCCGAGGTCGCCCATCTGGCCGAGCAAACTCCGGTTCTGGTCTCGGAGGCCAGGACCCTTGCAGTGGAGGAGTTCAAGACCTCCGCGGAGATGAGGGAGCTGAATGTCCAGTTCGGCCTGGAGGCGTTCACCAAGGGGTTCGAGCTCTGCCGAGAGAGGATGGCCAGCAGATATCCCGACCTTGATCTCGGCTTTTTGGAGGAGTCTGACGACGAGGCCGCCCCTCCGTCCGCCGCCGTCACAGCCACGCCCCCCGCGCCGAGCTCTCCACCCCCTGCCCCCGAGGTCTGAGACCTCCGATCTTGTATCTTTCCTTTGTCACCATATTTCCCTTCCGCTTGTCTTCAAAATTAATCAATAAAGTCGAACTTCTTATTGTGGATGACCTTTCCTTCCCCATGCTTCTTCTTTACTGCCTTTCTTCTTGTAAAGAGTTGATCTCTGACGTTTGCATCTTCCGCTGGCAGCGTCCTGCCGAAGCACTTCCCTTGCCCCTGGGGGTTCCGCTGAAGTCAACTATCCAACGGCTAAAAAAGGAGGTCCTCCACCTGACGAAGAAGTTGAAAAAGTCGGAGGGCGAGCTCTGCCAGGCGAAAAAATGCTATTTCGAGGCCGCCACTGAGGCCGCCCACTTCAGGAGTCTCCAAGTGAAGGCAATCATGGACTACAGTCGGAGGAAGGCGAACTTTGCGAAGGAGCTCGAAGAATGCACGAAGAGCGCTAGCGACCGAACTTGGGCTCAAGAGGCCAGGATCAGCGCCCTTAAAGTGGAGCTGTCGGCTGCCAAGAGGAGGATCGGCCAGCTGGAAGGGAACTCACCCCGGCTCACAGCGCGGGATGAGCAGATATGGTCGCAAAAAGTTTCCGACCTCCAGAAGCAGCTTCAAGATGCCGAGATGAGCCACGATGTGCAGCGGGCCAGCTGGCGCCGACAGGTAGAGGAGCACAAGGGGAGATTTCGTCGAGCGGCGGACGAGGTAGTCCGTCTCCAGAGGTAGTTGGTTACTAGGGCGCAGCTTGCTAACGCCCAAGATAACGAAGAGCTCCAAGCCCTGAGAGGCTCTGTCGAAGGGATTTCTGTCTCCCTTGGGGAGAAGACAGCTGAGCTTCAACAAGTAAAAATTCAACTGGGACTTGAGCGGAAGGCCGTCGCGGATGCAGAGGCGGAGTCCGAAGTTTTGCGGAAGTGGCATCGGGAAGCGGAGGCTGAGAGCCGGCGACTTCGTCAGGCACTCCAGGATATGCTGCAAAAGAAGGAAGAACTAGAGGAAATGGTGGAGACCCTGAGGCAGTCCTGGTCGGGGGATGGAGGTGATCACCCTATGTTAGAGGGAGCAGGACCTCCTTAGAGTTTTTTAGTAGTCACCCCCTTTTTGTAGCTGCCCCCCTTTTCTTTTCTTGTCGTTTTGTCCCTCTTTTTCTGGCCGTCCTGGCCCTGTAGCACATATATCGGAAATGAGAAAAAGGCATTTTGTGTTACCTTGTCCGCGCGTAGCACTAATATTGTCGTTCGTTGACCCTTTCTCGTTGTTTGGCCTGTTTGGCTTAGAGGTCGCCGTGGGAAAGGACTCTTCCCTTCCATCTGATCTCGTCATGTGGCCGAGCCTCGCCACCGTTTTTAACCCTTGCTGGCGAAGTGGCGGATGGAGCCCGGCTTTCTTAGGAGCCCGGGCGAAGTCTTTCTTGGGGGCGGAACCCGGCTCCCGTAGGAGTCCGGGTGAAGTTTACCTTGGCGGCGGAACCCGGCTCCCGTAGGAGTCCGGGTGAAGCTTTACCTGGCGGCGGAACCCGGCTCCCGTAGGAGTCCGGGTGAAGCTTTACCTGGCGGCGGAACCCGGCTCCCATAGGAGTCCGGGTGAAGCTTTACCTGGCGGCGGAACCCGGCTCCCGTAGGAGTCCGGGTGAAGCTTTACCTTGGCGGCGGAACCCGGCTCCCGTAGGAGTCCGGGTGAAGCTTTATCTTGGCGGCGGAACCCGGCTCCCGTAGGAGTCCGGGTGAAGCTTTACCTGGCGGCGGAACCCGGCTCCCGTAGGAGTCCGGGTGAAGCTTTACCTGGCGGCGGAACCCGGCTCCCGTTGGAGTCCGGGTGAAGCTTTACCTTGGCGGCGGAACCCGGCTCCCGTAGGAGTCCGGGTGAAGCTTTACCTTGGCGACGGAACCCGGCTCCCGTAGGAGTCCGGGTGAAGCTTTACCTGGCGGCGGAACCCGGCTCCCGTAGGAGTCCGGGTGAAGCTTTACCTTGGCGGCGGAACCCGGCTCCCGTAGGAGTCCGGGTGAAGCTTTACCTTGGCGGCGGAACCCGGCTCCCGTAGGAGTCCGGGTGAAGCTTTACCTGGCGGCGGAACCCGGCTCTCGTAGGAGTCCGGGTGAAGCTTTACCTTGGCGGCGGAACCCGGCTCCCGTAGGAGTCCGGGTGAAGCTTTACCTTGGCGGCGGAACCCGGCTCCCGTAGGAGTTCGGGTGAAGCTTACCTTTGCGGCGGAACTCGGCTCCCGTAGGAGTCCGGGTCTTCCATTTTGCTTGAGCCGGTCGCGAGGTTCTCGTTATCAGCCTGGCTTGTGGGGGCGCGTTAGGGCGCTGTAAGGCCTCTCCCCCCTCCGGTCTAAAAGAACCGGGCCTTCAACTTTGCTCATGTCAGGACGAGGTTCTCCTCCTGTTCCTGACATGGTTATGGGGGCACATTAGGGCGTTGCAAGGCCTCTCCCCCCATCCGGTCTAAAAGAACCGGGCCTTCGACTTTGCTCAAGTTAGGGCGAGGTTTTCCTCCTGTCCCTAACAGGGCTGTGGGGGCACATTAGGGCGTTGTAAGGCCTCTCCCCCCATCCGGTCTAAAAGAACCGGGCTTTTGACTTTGCTCAAGTTAGGGCGAGGTTTTCCTTCTGTCCCTAACATGGCTGTGGGGGCACATTAGGGCGTTGTAAGGCCTCTCCCCCCATCCGGTCTAAAAGAACCGGGCCTTTGACTTTGCTCATGTCAGGACGAGGTTCTCCTCCTGTTCCTGACATGGCCGTTGTTTTTTGGAGAGGTCATATCCAGTCATAATACATCCGCGTTAAGCAAGAGGAGTGCGTTAGCTAGAAAGAAAAGTAGATTCAAAACGAAACAGTAAGCAATACATTTACAGTTCTCCCGCTCCTCCTTGAGGCCCTCCGGTGATGGAGTCGATGGTCCCGATAGGAGGCCGGTCCCCGGGCTGCTCCTCCCTCTTCTGCGGTTCGGGCGGTGGGAGGGCTCTTGGCCGGTCTCCTCTACCCTCAGGCCTGCGGCGGATGAATCTGTCGAGCCGACCTCGCCGGATGAGCTCCTCGATCTCGTCCTGGAGCTGGATGCACTCTTCGGTGTCGTGGCCGTGGTCGCGGTGGTAGAGGCAGAAATTGTTGGGGTTGCGCTTCCCGGGGTGCGTGCGCATCCTCTCCGGCCTAGGGATCAGCTCCCTGACCTCCATCATTACCTGGGCCTTCGAGGCGTTGAGGGGGGCGTAGCTACGGAACTTCCCTGGCGGGGAACCCCGCCGAAACCTGTTGTCCGGGCTTCTCTGCCTGCGTGCCCGGGGTGGAGTATGGGCGCGCTTGTGCCCAGGAGGGGATCGGGAGCGAGGCCGGGCTTCCCTTGGCCTCTTCTCAACTGCGGGCTTGCCAGAATCTCCCACCTGGCGCTCCCTTGCAGTCTCTTCATCCTTCATTTTGAAGGCCTCTTCCGCTCGGGCGTATCCTTCAGCCCGAGCCAGCAGATCAGCGAAATCCCTGGGGTACTTCTTCTCCAGGGAGTACAAGAGATCATTCTTCTGAAGGCCACCTTTCAGGGCGGCCATGGCCACTGACTGGTCCAAGTTCCGGACCTCCAGCGCCGCGATGTTGAAGCGGTTGATGTAGGCCCGTATGGACTCCCCTTCCCTCTGCTTGATGTTGACGAGGGACTCCGAACCTTTCCGGGGACGTCGGCTGCTGACAAAATGGGCCACGAATTGGTGGCTCATTTGGTCGAAGGAGAAGATGGTACCCGGCTTCAGTGCCGAGTACCAGTTTCTTGCTGCTCCCTTCAAAGTAGATGGGAAAGCCCGGCACAAGATGGCGTCGGGGGCACCATGAAGCAGCATCATTGTTCGGAAGGCCTCCAGGTGGTCCACCGGGTCCGACGTCCCGTCGTAGCTTTCAAACTGGGGGAGCTTGAAATTCGGCGGGATTGGTTCCTGCATAATCATTTGGGAGAAGGGAGGGTCAGTGCAGATATCCTCACCATAAGCGGGAGGCGCATGGCGGAGTTCTTCGATCCGCCGGTTCATCTCCTGGAGCCTCCGGTCCAGGAAATCCTCTCGACTTCGAGTCTCGAGGGTCCGTTGGCAGAACGGGGGCAGGGATCTCCCAGGGGTGGAGTCGTGGTCCGACTGAGGGCTCTCCACCCTCGGATTCGCCTTCTCGGGAAGGACGGGGCGGCTAGCCCAGGTGGCCCGCCCCACCGCCGGGTTCTGGCATTCCGTAGATGCCCCTTCCGGATGCACTGACGCCTGCGGCGGCTGCTGCTGCATCGCCTGTACGGCCTCGACGAGGCCCTTGACCTGCTGCGCCAGCAAGTCAAACTGCTCCGCGCCGACCGCCGTCGCCGGAGGGGGAGGAGGGGCTGGCTGAGACACGGGAGGGGAGGCCGGAGCCTGAGATCTGGCCGCGGAGGCCGTGGACCGCCGGGTGGACGCCCTGCGCAGAGGCATCGGGTGTCGATCTCGCGGGGGAGGATTAGGAGTAGATGACGGAGAGATGGCCGGAGGTGGCTCCGTTGAGCGCTCCTTCAAGAACAAGGGTGCTGCGAAGACACAGTCCCTTCCTCTAGCGCCAATCCTGTTGGTGCAAAAATCCGCCTGCGCCGGAGAAGCTGGAGTTGAGGAAGCCACGGTCGCCGTCGGGACCTGCAAGGGAAGTCTAAACCGGAGGTGGGGTTGCTCCGGCAAGATCCTCCGATGCTCAAGTCAGTCCTCTGCCTCAACAAGAATGGAGTGCTCGAGCGGAGAATTTAGCAGAGTTTTGAGATAAGGCAAAAGAGCTTAAAAAATAACGTATCTGAGTCCCCCCTTTTATAGGCGGGGGAGGCAACGGACTGATGGCGACGTGTGTAACTGCCTGGTAGTGGGCCGCCCATGGTCAGGGGAATTGATTGCGAAAGATAATGGAGCAGACACGTGGGTATCACCTCGACTTGCCATGTGGAATCCGTTATGAGGGGTGGAGCAGCGTCCGTCGTCAGGAGAATCGCATGGTATCCGTCGCAGGAGGTGGAGCAGGTCCGTGGCCGTTACTGTGGCCTGCCAGGGGGATAATGGAGCTGTGCGGAGTCCGCCATAGGAAGTGGAGCAGGGCGGCTATGGCTGCTGCGGCTTGCCAGGGAATGATGATACTGCGTGGAGTCCGCCACAGGAGGTGGAGCAGGGTCGCGGCCGTTTTGAGGGCCTGTCAGGGGGCGTGGATCTGTCGATTGAAGCTCGGCAATGGTCGGAGCCGTCGTGAGCGGAGCCCGGCTCCCATAGGAGTCCGGGCGGAGCTGTTCTGATGTCGGCAGCGGAGTCCGCTCCCGTAGGAGTCCGGGCGGAGCTGTGATGATGGCGGCAGAGCCTGGCTCCTGTAGGAGTCCGGGCGAAGCTGTGCTGATGTCGTCGGTGGAGCCCGGCTCCCGTAGGAGTCCGGGCGGGGCTGTACTTGCTGATGGCGGTGGAGCCCGGCTCCCGTAGGAGTCCGGGCGAAGCTGTGCTGATGTCGTCGGTGGAGCCCGGCTCCCGTAGGAGTCCGGGCGGAGCTGCGCTGCAAACAAAGTCAAGGGTGAAGTCCGGCTCTGATAGGAGTCCGGATTGAGCTTACCAGCAATTGATATTGAGAGCGGAGCTCGGCTCCCGTAGGAGTCCGGGCGGAGCTGTTTTGATGTTGGCGGCGGAGCCCGGCTCCCGTAGGAGTCCGGGCGGAGCAGCGCTTGCTGATGGCGGTGGAGCCCGGCTTTCGTAGGTGTTCGGGCGAAGCTGTGCTGATGTCGTCGGTGGAGCCCGGCTCCCATAGGAGTCCGGGCGGAGCTGCGCTGCAAACAAAGTCAAGGGTGAAGTCCGGCTCTGATAGGAGTCCGGATTGAGCTTACCAGCAATTGATATTGAGAGCGGAGCTCGGCTCCCGTAGGTGTCCGGGCGGAGCTGTTTTGATGTTGGCGGCGGAGCCCGGCTCCCGTAGGAGTCCGGGTGGAGCAGCGCTTGCTGATGGCGGCGGAGCCCGGCTCCCGTAGGAGTCCGGGCGAAGCTGTGCTGATGTCGTCGGTGGAGCCCGACTCCCGTAGGAGTCCGAGCGGAGCTGCGCTGCAAACAAAGTCAAGGGTGAAGTCCGGCTCTGATAGGAGTCCGGATTGAGCTTACCAGCAATTGATATTGAGAGCGGAGCTGTTTTGATGTTGGCGGCGGAGCCCGGCTCCCGTAGGAGTCCGGGTGGAGCAGCGCTTGCTGATGGTGGTGGAGCCCGGCTCCCGTAGGAGTCCGGGCGGAGCTGCACTTGCTAATGGTGGTGGAGCCCGGCTCCCGTAGGAGTCCGGGCGGAGCTGCACTTGCTGATGGTGGTTCCGCCGTGGGTTCCGGCTGTGGGTATTTTATACCCAACAATATCTTTCCTCCCTCCATCTTGAGTTTCCTGAGAGCGTCTCAGATC
>NC_026008.2:1287386-1289886 GCF_000442705.2 Elaeis guineensis | reverse complement strand
GTGGGAGCGCGGCCGCGTTGCCGCAATATTTGCGGGGGAACGCATCCCGAAGTCCGCGCACAAAGGGCCACGGAACCGATCGAAGGGGCGAGGGTGGACTGAGACCACCGACAGGTAGCACGGGACCAAACCCGCCCAAGAACACCCGAAACATTTGGTTTGGGTGGGTGGGGGGGGGAGGGGGACAATCCGAAGTCCGCACACGGAGGGCCGCGGAACCGACCGAAGGGGCGAGAGGGGGGACGGAGCCAACGGGCAGGTAGCACGAGACCGACACTGCCAACGGACACCGTCGCGCGCGGACGCGAAATCGAGCAAAAGCGTGATCAGGGACCGAGACCATTGTCCGGGAGAGAGAGATCAATCGAGGCGTCCAGCGCCGTCCAAGTCCGCGCGCGCGCGGCCGCGTTACCGAAATATTTGTTGGGGGGGGCACAATCCGATGCCCGCGCACGAAGGGCCTCGGATCCAACCGAAGGGGGGGGAGCGCACATGGGCGGGTCGCACGGGACCAACCCTGCCAACGAACACCATCCCACGTCCGCGCGCGCGGCCGCGTTACCGAAATATTTGTTGGGGGGCACAATCCGACGTCCGCGCACGAAGGGCCACGGAACAGACCGAGGGGGCGGGGGGGGGCGGAGCCCACGGACAGGTCGCAGGGGACCGTCCCTGCCAACGAACACCGTCCCTTGTCCGCGCGCGCGCGGCCGCGTGTAATCGAGCGAAAATGTGGGGAGGGACCGGGGCCATGGACTGCGAAAGCGTGCTCGATCGAGCCATCGGGCGCCCGCCCGAGTCCACGTGCACGCAGCCGCATCGCCGATGTATTTGTCGGGGGGGGGGGGCGCTATCCCCAGTCCGCGTGGACGCGGCCGCATCGCCGATGTATTCCTTGGGGCGGCGCAATCCGATGTCCGCGCAGGAAGGGCCACGGAACCAACCGAAGGGGCGAGGGGGAACGGAGCCCCTGGACAGGTCGCTCGGGACGAAACCTGCCCACGAGCACCACCCCGTATCCGCGCGCGGCGGCCGCGTAGTCGAGCCAAAATGGGGGGAGGGACCGAGACCATGGACAGGGAAAGAGAGCTCAGTCGAGCCACCCGACGCCGTCCATTCCCGCTCGCGGGCGGCCGCGTTACCGAAATATTTGTTGGGGGTCACAATCCGACGTCCGCGCACGAAGGGCCACGGAACAGACCGGAGGGGCGAGGGGGGACGGGGCCCATGGACGGGTCGCACGGGGCCAACCCTGCCTACGAACGCCGTCCCGTGTCCGCGCGCGCGCGGCCGCGTAATCGAGCCGGAATGTGGGGCGGGACCGAGAACGAGCACGGGGAAAGAGAGATCAATCGGGCCACCAATCACCGTCCAAATCCGCGCGCGCGCGCGTTGCCGAAATATTCGTCCTGGGGGCACAATCCGAGGTCCGCGCACGTGGGGCCGCGGAGCCGACCGAAGGGGCGAGGGAGGGTGGGGACGGGGGCCACGGACAGGGAGCACGTGACCTACCCCGCCGACGAACACCCGTCCCATCTCCGCGCGCGCGCGGCCGCGTGATCGGGCGAAAAGGTTTGGGGAGGGACGGAGAGAGCATGGACGGGGAAGAGGGCCCAAACGCCATCCAACCGCCAAGTCCGCGCGCGTGCGCCATCACCGAAATATCCGCGGGTGGAGCGCAACCCGCCGTCCGTGCGCATAAGGCCGCGGAACTGGCCCGAAGGGGCGAGGGGTTGGAGGCCACGGATGCGAGAACGGGTCAACCCGGCCAACGAGAGACGCCACCCCAAGTCCGCGCACGTGCGGCGCGAACACGACCGAAGGTGGACGGGGAATTGAGCGCTGGACAGGGAGCGCGAGCTCAACCCAGCAACGAACACCATCCCACATCCCCCCCGCACATTTCGCGCCAATGCTGCGTGCCGGGGGAGGGGCACCCCATACCATCCCTGAGGGGATCCGGGCGAATCCCACCCCGGGGGGGTTCCAAAGGCCGACCCCATTGCAAGCGGGGAGGGCCGGGACACGCTCCCCATGCACGTGGGGATACAAGGGGCAGACGACCGGGCAACGAGACCCCGCGCCCGGGACAGGCATCCGGAGCGAAGGGTCGGGCAGCCCACAGCAAAGGGCCGAGCGAGTGGGGATGCGGATGCCGAACCCCCTACACCCCAGCGGCGTTCGGGCGGCTCCCCACCCGGGGGTTCCAATGATCGAGCAGCATTGCAAACGCGGAGGGCTGGGATGCGCGTCCCGCCTTTGCCGGCTTCGTGCGGCGGATGGCCGGGCATCGCATCCCACGCACTGAGGGGGGCTTGTCCCCGAGCAGACGGGCCGTGCATCCGCATCCGCGGGCCAAGCCCGGGCTAAGCGGGACGCGAAACCCCCCTACCACCCAGCGGAGCATCCAGGCAGATCCCACCTCGGGGTTCCAAATGATCGAGCAGCATTGCAAACGGGAAGGGCCAGGACGCCGCATCCTGCCTTCACGAGATTCGGC
>NC_026008.2:1257386-1282386 GCF_000442705.2 Elaeis guineensis | reverse complement strand
TAAGACCCGTCCGGACTCCTACGGGAGCCGGACTTCGTACCTGATTTTGATTGCAGGGGACTCCGCCCGGACTCCCACGGGAGTCGGGCTCCACTCTCGACCCCAACTGCAAGGAGGACTCCGCCCGGACCCCTACGGGGGCCGGACTCCGACCGCTGTCGAACTTCAGCTGACGGATCTGCGCTCCCTGGCAGGCCACAATAACGGCCACGATCCTGCTCCACTTCCTGCGGCAGATTTCGCGCAGCTCCATCACTCCCTGACGGGCCGCAGTAACGGTCGCAGCTCTGCTCCACTTCCTACGATGGATTCCGCGCAGCTCTACTACTCCCTGGCAGGCCACAATAACGGCCACGATCCTGCTCCACTTCCTGCGATGGATACCGCGCGATTCTCCATCCGCTGGCAAGTCGTGACAGCAGACGCCGCTCTACTACCCACGATAAACTCCACGTGGCACACCCCGGTGATAGCCACGGGTCCACTCCACTACTCTTCGTAGCAAACTCCGCCTAACCCTGGGTAGCCCACTGCCAGATGGTTACAGATGTCGCTGTCAGGCTACTGCCCCCTCCGCCTATAAAAGGGGGCTCCAGATACGTTATTCTATAAGCTCTCATCTTTTATCTAAAAACTCTGCTAAATTCTTCGTTCGAGCACTCCATTCTTGTTGAGGCAGAGAACTGACTTGAGCGTTGGAGGGTCTTGCCGGAGCAACCCCACCTCCAGTTTCGACTTCCTTTGCAGGTCCCGACGGCGGCCGCGACTTCCTCGACTCCAGCTTCTCCGATGCAAGCGGATTTTTGCACCAACAGGATTGGCGCCAGAGGAAGGGGCTGAACCTTCGCAGTACCCTTGTTCTTAAAGGAGCGCTCAACAGAGCCGCCCCCGATCGTCTCCTCCGACACCCACTCCTTGTTCCCCCGCGGGATCCATACTTGATGCCTCCTCGCAAGGCGTCCACGCGACGGTCCACGGCCTCCGTGGCTAGATCTCAGGCTCCGGCCTCCCCTCCTGTTTCTCAACCTCCTCCTCCTCCTCCGGCGGCGGCGGTCGGCGCGGAGCAGTTTGACTTGCTGGCGCAACAGGTCAGAGGCCTCACCGAAGCTGTGCAAGCTATGCAGCAGCAGCAGCCACAGGCATCGGTACGCCCAGAAATGGCATCCCCGGAACACCAGAATCTGGCGGTGGGGTGGGCCACCTGGGCCAGCCGCCCCGTCCTTCTTGGGAAAACGAACCCGAGGGTAGAGAGCCCTCAATCGGACCACGACTCCACCCCTGGAAGATCCCTGTCCCCATTCTGCCAAAGGACCCTCGAGACTCGAAGTCGAGAGGATTTCCTGGACTGGAGGCTCCAGGAGATGAACCGGCGGATCGAAGAACTCCGTCATGCGCCTCCCGCTTATGGTGAGGATATTTGTACTGACCCTCCCTTCTCCCAAATGATCATGCAGGAACCGATCCCGCCAAACTTCAAGCTTCCCCAGTTCGAAAGCTACGACGGGACTTCGGACCCGGTTGATCATCTGGAGGCCTTCCGGACGATGATGCTGCTTCACGGTGCTCCTGATGCCATCTTATGCCGGGCCTTCCCATCCACCTTGAAGGGAGCGGCGAGGAACTGGTACTCGGCTTTGAAACTGGGTACCATCTTTTCCTTCGATCAAATGAGCCACCAATTTGTGGCCCATTTTGTCAGCAGCCGGCACCCCCGGAAGGGTTCGAAGTCCCTCATCAACATCAAGCAGAGGGAAGGGGAGTCCATTCGGGCCTACATCAACCGCTTCAACATCACGGCGCTGGAGGTCCGGAACTTGGACCAATCAGTCGCAATGGCCACCCTGAAGGGTGGCCTTCAGAAGAATGATCTTTTGTTCTCCCTGGAGAAGAAGTATCCCAGGGATTTTGCTGATTTGCTGGCCCGGGCCGAAGGCTACGTCCGAGCGGAAGAAGCCTTCAAAATGAAGGATGAAGAGACGGCGAGGGAGCAGCAAGCGGGAGACTCGAGTAAGCTCGCAGTTGAAAAAAGGCCAAAGGAAGCCCGGCTGCATTCTCGATCCCCCCCTGGGCATAAGCGCGCCCATACTCCACCCCGGGCGCGCAGGTAGAGAAGCCCGGATCGCGGGGTTTGGCGGGGTTCCCCTCCAGGGAGATTCCGCAACTACGCCCCCCTCAACGCCTCGAAGGCCCAGGTATTGATGGAGGTCAGGGAGCAGCTCCCTAGGCCGGAGAGGATGCGCACACACCCCGGGAAGCGCAACCCCAACAAGTTCTGCCTCTACCACCACGACCACGGCCACGACACAGAGGAATGCATCCAGCTCCGGGACGAGATCGAGGAGCTCATTCGGTGAGGTCGACTCGACAGGTTCATCCGACGCAGGCCCGAGGATAGAGGAGATCGGCCAAGAGCCCTTCCGCAGCCTGAACCGCCAAGAAGGGAGGAGCAACTCGGGGATCGGCCTCCCATCGGGACCATCGACTCCATCACCGGAGGGCCTCAAGGAGGAGCGGACCACCCGCGACCGTGGAACTCGGAAAATCTGTAAATGTATCACTTACGATTTCACCTTAAATCTAAATTTCTTTCTACTTGACGTACTTTTCCCATCTGGCATGGGTTTATTACGACTGGATATGACCCCTCCAAACGCTTGAAACAAAGTTATGTTAGGAACGGGGGAGAACCCCGTCCAAACATACCTAAAATGAAAGTCCGACTATCTCGAAATCGGATTGGGGGAGAGCTCAGCCTTACAACGCCCTGATGTGCCCCCACAGCCATGTCAGGAATAGGAGGAGAACCTCGTCCTGACATGAGCAAAGTCAAAGGCCCGATTCTTTTAGACCGGATGGGGGGAGAGGCCTTACAACGCCCTAATGTGCCCCACAGCCATGTCAGGAACAGGAGGAGAACCTCGTCCTGACATGAGCAAAGTCAAAGGCTCGGTTCTTTTAGACCGGATGGGGGGAGAGGCCTTACAACGCCCTAATGTGCCCCCACAGCCATGTCAAGAACAGGAGGAGAACCTCGTCCTGACATGAGCAAAGTCAAAGGCCCGGTTCTTTTAGACCGGATGGGGGGAGAGGCCTTACAGCGCCCTGATGTGCCCCCACAGCCATGTCAGGAACAGGAGGAGAACCTCGTCCTGACATGAGCAAAGTCAAAGGGCCGATTCTTTTAGACCGGATGGGGGGAGAGGCTTTACAGCGCCCTAACGCGCCCCCACAGCCAAGCCGGGAACGGGAGGAGAACCTCGCCCTGGCTCGAGCAAAGTGGAAGGCCCGGACTCCTACGGGAGCCGGGCTCCGTCCACGACGCCAAGGAAGACTTCACCCGGACTCCTATGGGAGCCGGGCTCCGTCCACGACGCCAAGGAAGACTTCACCCGGACTCCTACGGGAGCCGGGCTCCATCCACGACACCAAGGAAGATCCCACCCAGACTCCTACGGGAGCCGGGCTCTACCTGCGACTTCTGCAGCAAGGGCTGATGGTGGCGAAACCCAGCCGCCCAACCAGATCGGATGAAAGGAAAAAGCCCCTCAGCGGCACCTCCTCGCTTCTATGCAACCCCGCGAAAAGCGGGGGGAGGGCCCTCACTCTGAGAAGAGGAGGAAAATTAAAGAGGAAGGATGACGAACTACGACGGGAACAGATGAAGGATGAACCGCACCAAAAAAAAAAAAAAGAAAAAAAAAGGGGGGGACTTCGTCTCAACTGAAACGGGGAGTTCCTACCGAACACCCCCGGCCTCTAAGAAGACTTTCGACACTGGTTAGGAAGACAACGACATCCCCGAAATAATGCGGAGCCTGGACGGCCAAGCTCGGGCTTGCGGCCATGTACGACAAGAAAGGCTAGCTAATGCGTTGACGACCGGACGCCCCCCAACGACGTCTACATCAGACAGGTCAAATGACGATAAAAGTTCGGCAGATGGCAATTTAGTGCAACACGCGGACGAGGTAACACAAAACACCCTTTTTATTCCATTTTGCACGCTACAAAGCCCGGAAGGCCAAGGAAAGAAAGGCAAAGCGATAAAAAGGGAAGTAAATACATGAAAAGATAGAAAAATGAAAAAAGCTCTAAGGAGGCCCTGCTCCCTCCGACCTATAGTTATCTACTCCATCCCTTAACTAGGACTGCCTTAGATTCTCAATTTCTTCTTCTAGCTCTCCCCTTTTCTGCAGCGCATCCTAGAGCGCCCGACGAAGTTGCTGGCTCTCGACCTCCACCTCTCGACGCCTCTTCCTCAAGACCTCAGATTCCACCTCCGCATCCGCGACGGCCCGCTGCTCGTATACCAGTTGGATCTTCAGTTGTTGCAGCTCAGCTGTCTTTTCCCCGAGGGAGACAGAAATCCCCTCAACGGTGCCTCTTAGGGCTTGGAGCTCATCAGAATCTCGGGCGGAAGTAAGCTGTGCCCTGCTAGCCAGCTGCCTCTGGAGACGGACGACTTCGTCGGCCGCCGCCCTGAATCTCCCTTTATATTCTTCCACCTGCCTGCGCCAGCTAGCCCGTTGCACGTCGCAGCTCACCTCGGCGTCCTGAAGCTGCTGCTGAAGGTCGGAGACCTTCTTCGACCACCTCTGGTCATCGTCGACCCGGGCCAAGAGCCAGGATGAATTTCCTTCCAGCCGGCCGATCTTCCCCTTCGCAGCTGACAGTTCCACCTTGAGGGCACTGATCCTGGCGGCCTGGGCCCAAATTCGGTCGCTGGCACTCTTCTTGCATTCCTCGAGTTCCTTCACGAAGTCTGCCTTCCTACGGCTATACTCCATGATCCCCTTCACGTGGAGATTCCGAAAGTGGGTGGCCTCAGCGGTGGCTTCAGAATGACCTTCTCTCAATCGGCGGAGCTTGCCTTCCATCTTCTTTAACTTCCTTGTCAGGTGAAGGACTTCCCTCTTCAGCCGCTGGATCGTTGATTTTAGCGGGACCCCCAGGGGCAGGGGGAGTGCTTCTGCAGGACACTGCCATCGGAAGATAAAAGCATCAAAGCACGACTCATTGCAGGAATAAGAATAGAGAGAAGGAGGGGGGGGGAGAAGCCGTCCGCAACAAGAAATTCAACTTTATTGATTGGATGATTTTTGAAGACAAACAGAAAAGAAAAATTGCGACGAAATAAAGGTACAAGATCGGAGGTCTCAGACCTCGGAGGCGGGGGTTGGAGAACTCGGCGTCCCCGGCAAGGGGGCTGCGACAGCAGTGGCGGCTGGCGAGGGACCGGTCTCGTCTTCAGACTCCTCGCCTAGGAAGCTGAGGTCGAGCTCTGAAAATTTTCTGGCCACCTTCTCTTGGCAGAGCTCGAACCCCTTTATGAACGCTTCCTGGCCGAATTGGACCTTCAGGTCCCTCATCTCCGTGGAGGCCTTGAATTTCTCTACCGCAAGGGCTCTGGCCTCCGAGACCAGGACTGGAGTTTGCTCGACCAAGTTGGCGACCTCGGCCTCCACCTTCCTCGTCGATTCCTCCAAGATCTGCCTCTCCTCCTCCCGGGCTCGCTTCTCTCTTTCCAGGGCCTCCTGGAGGGCGGCTACTTCGGCCGTCTTTGCTTGGAGGCGAGCAACCTCGGCCTGACAGCGTTCCTCCACCTGGAGGACGTCCCTCCTCGCACAGCTCGCCGCCTCGATATAGGCGAGAAGCTGGTGCCCGATCTGCAAGGGCGGCTAGAGAATTAGAACAAAGGCCGAATAGCCATGAAGATGAAGATTCGCTTACCTCAAGGAAGGACCCCAAAGAGTCCCAGGCCCGCTGCTTAGGATCGGCGCGGTCGATCCTCTCAACGACGTCAGGCAGAATGCAGCCGTCGATCAGCCGCCTGATCAAGTCCCTATCGTTGAAGGGATTCTCCGACCCCTCTTCGGAGCAGAGGGACTCTTCCGCGGCAGTTCGGCGGCTACTCGCCCTGCGGGCCACCGATTTCCTTCTTTTCCCCACGGTGGGCGCCTCCGCGGGGCAGACCCCCGAAATGGGGGCCCCGATCGGTGGACTCCTCGAGGAGGCCCGGGGGGCCGTTGGCTCGGCATCCGAGGGAATGTCGATGATCGGAGCCGCCTGGACGGGTGCAGCTAAGCTCGACTCCTCCGCCCTGGCCCTCTTCGTCGATCCAGAGGTCACAGCACCCTTTCTCTTGTGGGCCCTAAGGTCCCTGGCAAGCATCTGCACTGCTTCGGCGTCCATTCCTAAAAAAAAAAAAAAAATAGGAAGAAAAAGAGAGAGAGAAAAGAAAAGAAGAAAAAGAAGCAAACCAATCAATCAAGAGTCAAAAAAAAAAAAAAAGAGAGAAGAAAAAGAAAGAAAAGAAGAAAGAAAGAAACAGAGAGAGAAGGAAGAAGAGGTAAAAAGAGAAGAAAAGAAGAAAGGCATGAAAAGAGAAGACAAGGTAAAAGATGAATACTCGCTGGATCCTGGGGACTCAGGCCGATGTTGAAAAGAAATTGCTCCCTCAGAAGATTGGGAAGGGAAGGAGCGGAGTAAGCTAGAAGCTTCCGGGCAGCCTGGAGGTCATCCTCCCCCAGGCTGGGGGCCCGGCGAACAGAATCCCTCAGAGAGCCCCAAGGGGGCAGGCCCAGACTCAAGGTCGGGTAGTGGACGAAGAGATATTTTCCCTTCCAATTGTAGATTGAAGAAGGGGCGCCTTTCAGCAACCCCTTCTTGCCGAACTGGGGGGAGAAGTACCACCAGTCCTTCACCGAAGGATGGCGCTTGAAAGTGTAGAAGTGCCTAAACAGGGAGAGGGACGGTTGGACCTCGACTACGTGGCAAAGGGAGAGAAATCCTATCAAAAACCTAAAAGAATTCGGGGCCACGGAAGCCAAGGAAATGTCTAAGAAGCGGAAGAGGGCAACAACAAAGGAGGGAAGCGGAAGCCGGAGTCCGGTGCGGAACGCTTCCTGGTACAAACAAAAACGACCAGATGGGGGAGTGCTGGCCCGGTCAGAAGGGCCAGGCAGCTCCAGGTCGTACTCCGGAGGAACTCCATACTGAACCCTTATCAGAAGGAGTTCCTCCGAGGTTAGGGAACATGGAATGGCGCCCGGTGCAAAAACCGAGCGGGGCCCAGCCCCAGACGCAGGTTCGTCTACAGAGCAGGGGACCTGGGGGTTTGAGGCGGAAGAGCTCCCGGAACTGCAGGGAACAGAAGAGCCGGACGACATTTCGGGAAGTTTCGAAGGAGGGCTTTAAAGGTCCCTAGGAAGATGGGCAGGATGGGGGACGAGAGGCCACAGGAAACAGGCCACAGGAAACTAACTCGGAGGGATACAAAAAGTAATGACAGAGAAGAAGGCCCTAGGCGGTGGGAAGAAGGTTGAAGGTGCTGAAACTAACCTATATCGCTCTGAGAGACCAGAGGGACGAAGGCAGGGATGATTTGGAAGACACCTATGGCTCGAAAAGATGCCCACTGAAATAGGGCTCTCGAAGAGAAGGCGGACACTGATAGAAACTCTGGAATGAAATAGGGCACCTAAAGGTGGGAGGACGGGTTTAAATAGACCCTGGGATTCGACGCCATAATGATCACGAATCCCCCCAAGCCAGTCCGCATCCGGCACGTGTCCCACTCCCCCCGACAGGTGGCTAGAAGCGGCTGATGGATCAGCAGGGCCATTATGGCACCGTACCTGAGCCAGTGTACCGGCGAGAATTTCGAAGGGTCGCTTCGTATCGCCCCGATCTGAAAAGACTCCAGCACACGCACATTTAATGCCAAAATATCTAGGGGCGGCAGTGCACGGGATTCGAGGGGACAGTTTCGGCTGTGTCCATCTCTCTCTGTACTTCCTTCGTTCGAAATTCAAACTCGGAAGTAGGGGGACTGGTGTTGGGTATAAAATACCTACAGCCGAAGTCCTCAGCAGAATCAGGTCCAGTAGACTCCGCCCGGACTCCTGCGGGAGCCGGGCTTCGCCCTCGACTCCAGCAGCTGCAGACAGGCTCCGTCCGAACTCCTACGGGAGCCGAACTCCGTCGACAACTTCAACCGCAAGTAGACTCCGCCCGGACTCCTACGGGAGCCGGGCTCCGTCCTCAACATCAGCTGCCGGTAAGCCTTGTCCGGACTCCTACGGGAGCCGGACTTCGCCTTTAACTTTAGTTGCAGGAAGACTCCGCTCGGACTCCTACGGGAGCCGGGCTTCGCCCTCGACTCCAACGGCTGCAGACAGACTCCGTCCGGACTCCTACGGGAGACGGACTCCGCCGACAACTTCAACCGCAAGTAGACTCCGCCCGGACTACTACGGGAGCCGGGCTCCGTCCTCAACATCAGCTGCCGGTAAGCCTTGTCCGGACTCCTACGGGAGCCGGACTTCGCCTTTAACTTTAATTGCAGGAAGACTCTGCTCGGACTCCTGTGGGAGCCGGGCTTCGCCCTCGACTCCAACAACTGCAGACAGACTCCGTCCGGACTCCTACGGGAGCCGGACTCCGCCGACAACTTCAACTGCAAGTAGACTCCGCCCGGACTCCTACGGGAGCCAGGCTCCGTCCTCAACATCAGCTGCCGGTAAGCCTTTTCCGGACTCCTACGGGAGCCGGACTTCGCCTTTAACTTTAATTGCAGGAAGACTCCACCCGGACTCCTACGGGAGTCGGACTTCACCCTCGACTCTAACGGCCGCAGACAGGCTCCGTCCGGACTCCTACGGGTGCCGGACTCCACCGACAACTTCAACCGCAAGTAGACTCCGCCCGGACTCCTATGGGAGCCGGGCTCCGCCCGCGACTTCAACTCTGAGAGGACCCCGCCCGGACTCCCACGGGAGCCGGGCTCCGTCGCCGACTTCGACTGCCGGTAAGACCCATCCGGACTCCTACGGGAGCCGGACTTCGCACCTGATTTTGATTGCAGGGGACTCCGCCCGGACTCCCACGGGAGCCGGGCTCCACCCTCGACCCCAACTGCAAGGAGGACTCCGCCCGGACCCCTACGGGGGCCAGACTCCGACCGCTGCCGAACTTCAGCCGACGGATCTGCGCTCCCTGGCAGGCCACAATAACGGCCACGATCCTGCTCCACTTCCTACGGCAGATTCCGCGCAGCTCCATCACTCCCTGACGGGCCGCAGTAACGGTCGCAGTTCTGCTCCACTTCCTACGACGGATTCCACGCAGCTCCACTACTCCCTGGCAGGCCACAATAATGGCCACGATCCTGCTCCACTTCCTGTGACGGATACCGCACGATTCCCCCATCCGCTGGCAAGTCGTGACAGCAGACGCCTCTCCACTACCCACGACAAACTCCACGTGGCACACCCTAGTGATAGCCACGGGTCCACTCCACTACTCTTCGCAGCAAACTCCGCCTGACCCTGGGCAGCCCGCTGCCAGACGGTTACAGATGTCGCTGTCTGGCTTCTGCCCCCTCCGCTTATAAAAGGGGGCTCCAGATACGTTATTCCATAAGCTCTCATCTTTTATCTAAAAACTCTACTAAATTCTCCGTTCGAGCACTCCATTCTTGTTGAGGCAGAGAACTGACTTGAGCATCAGAGGGTCTTGCCGGAGCAACCCCACCTCCGGTTTCGTCTTCCTTTGCAGGTCCCGACGGCGACCGCGACTTCCTCGACTCCAGCTTCTTTGACACAAGCGGATTTTTGCACCAACACAACCGATAGGCGACATTTCCCACCTTCTTTACCACTTCAAAGGGTCCATCATACCTTGGAATAAGACCTCGATGTACCTTCTTACTGTTGATCTTTTTCCAGATTTGAGGAGTCAGTTTCAGCAGAACTTTATCCCCCACATTAAATTCCAAAGGCCTGCGCCCTTTATCTGCATATTTCTTCATCCTCCTCGCTGCTTTATGGAGACTGTCCTGTGCCTCCTCCAGCATTTCCTGCTGATTCAGAGCAAATCAATAGGCTACTGGGCAGATTCCCCCAGATTTTTGCAAAGCAATTTCTTGAGGGGTAAGAGGTTGGCGTCCAGTCACCAACTCAAAAGGACTGAATCCTGTTGCAGAAGATCGATGAAGATTATAGCAAAATTGAGCAGTGTCTAACAGCTTCAACCAATTCCTTTGGCTGGCTGTCACATAGTGTCTGAGATACTCCTCCAACAATGCATTCACCTCTCCGTCTGACCATCAGTTTGAGGATGATTTGCTGTGGAGAACTTGAGTCAAAACCCATCAATTGAAAGAGATAGGTCCAAAACCTTCCCGTGAACCGAGCATCTCTATCACTGATGATATCTCAAGGCAACCCGAAATGTTTCACCACATTTCGATAGAACAAGTCCGCAGCAGTCTCCGCTGGACATGCTTCTGGGACTGGAACAAACACAGCATACTTGGAGAAGCGATCAACAACCACCATGATAGAAGTCATACCTTCCATCTTCGGGAAGCCACTGATGAAATCCATGGATACTGAAACCCATGGCCTTTCTGCAATTGGCAAAGGTTGTAGGAGACCCGCCTCCTTGCGCCTCTCCACTTTGTCTTGTTGGCACACCAAGCAAGACCGGACATAAGCCTCAATGTCCTCTTCCATCTTCGCCCATACAAATGTACGGGACAAGAGAGCCATCATGCGCTCCCTTCCCGGGTGTCCCGTCCATTGGGAATCATGGGACTCCCTCATGAGTTGTCTTCTCAAGCCCCCGCCATCAGGGACATATAGTATTGCTTTTGCCCACCAATAGACCATCTTCAACCCAATATCTTCGGGTCACACCATCCCGAACCTGTTGAAGCAGCTTTTGGTAGCCTTTATCCGACTGCGCCACCACTCGAATCCTATCGGTGAAGTCTGCTTCCACAGAAGAAATGGCAGCAGCCATTTCCACAATGCCTTTCCTACTCAAGGCATCAGCAACCTGGTTATGCCTCCCAGGTTTATGCTCCCATTCCATGTCATATTCTGCCAAGAATTCCTGCCACCGAGCCTGTCTAGGAGACAGCTTTTTCTGCGTCAAGAAAAATGTGTTAGCCACATTATCAGTTTTCACCACAAACCTAGTACCCAACAGGTAGACCCGCCATGTCCTCAAGCAATGCACCACAGCCAGCATCTCCTTCTCATGGGCAGAATATCGCTGTTCTGCCTCCTTGAGTTTCCAGCTTTCAAAGGCAACTGGATGTCCCTCTTGTACCAGCACACCTCCAACTGCTTTATCGGAGGCATCGGTATGCATTTCGAAAGGCTTCACAAAATTGGGCAACTTCAGCACTGGTTCCGACGAAACAGCCACCTTCAATTCCTCAAAGTCCTCTTGGCACCTTTCGGTCCAAACCCATGGTTGATCCTTCCTCAACAAATCTATCAATGGGGTAGCCTTCCTTGAATATCCGGCCACAAATTTGCGATAATAGTTTGCCAACCCAAGAAAACTTCTCAACTCGGCAACTTTGGTAGGTGCTGCCCAATCCAGAATGGCCTGCACCTTCTTTCGATCCATTTTCACCGTGCCATTGCCCACTACATGTCCAAGGAAATGGATTTCTTTGCAGCAGAATTCACACTTTTCCTTCTTGACATATAGCTTGTGTTCCCTTAGCCGATTGAACACCAGCTTTAAGTGCTTTTGATGTTCTTCCAAAGAACCACTATATATGACTATATCATCCAGATAAATAACCACAAACTGATCGATATAATCATAAAAGACATCATTCATTAAGTTGCAGAAAGTTGCAGGGGCATTTGTCAAACCAAACGGCATGACAAGGAACTCATAGGATCCATACCTCGTAACCATAGTGGTTTTAGGTTCATCCCCTTCGGCAATCCTCACTTGCCAATATCCTGATCGTAGATCCAACTTGGTGAAGTATGCAGCCTTGGATAAACGATCGAATAAATCTGATATCAGGGGCACCGGGTACTTGTTCTTAATGGTGACTTTGTTCAGGCCTCTGTAGTCCACAAAGAGCCTAAGAGAACCATCTTTCTTTTTCTGGAACAACACAGGGGCAACGAAAGGAGCTTTAGATGCTTGTACCTTTCTCGCATCCAGCAGTTCGCCCAACTGCTTCTTCAATTCAGCCAACTCCTTAGGCGACATTCTGTAGGGAGCATTGGCAGGAGGTCTTGTGCCGGGCACAAGATCTATCTTGTGGTCCACAGCACGTCGAGGCGGCAACCCTTTTGGCAACTCCGAAGGCATCACATCATCGAATTCCTGTAGGAGTCTAGCCACCTCCTTTGGCACCGTTGCTGTCTCATCAGGGCCCACATCAATGAGAGCAGCAAGGTAAGTTACTTGGCCCCGTTTCCATCCACGGGCCAATTGCATGGCGGAGACCATCTCCACCTTTGGTTCGCGAACACCAGCATCCGAAAGCATGCTGCACCCTGTAACAAAACAAGGTCTCTTCTCATCATGGATCATCAGTCCATTCAAGTGTGGCAATATCACCACTTTGGCAGCGACAAAAAAGTCATTGCCAAGGATCAAATTGTAATCGTCCAACGGAACCACCATCAGGTTCATGCGACCAGCCCATCCGCCAATGGTCACTTGGACGTCAAAGGCCATGCCCCTCACGGCCTGGGCTTGGGAATTGACTGCCTTGATACGGCTCGAGTGTTTCGCCACACTCAAGCCTAGAGTGGGTACTATCCTTTCAGCCACAAAACTGTGCGTGGCACCACTGTCCACCATGGCTGAAAGCTGATGTCCATTGACTTCCATGCGCACGAACATCAGTTTGGGGCGTTCCTTGGTTTTCTCCGCTTGCATTGCACCAAGCAATTGCAGTGGTGCAACTTGGTGTGTAGCCTCTGAATCAGAATCATCACAGGCATCTTTAGCAATAATGGCACTTATCTTGCTCTTGTTGGGACAATTGCGAGCAAGATGAGGACCATTGTAGATGAAGCAACCAGGATGAGGATTGGCTTGATCTCTCCTTTGGTGGGAACCCTCCACCTTAGCCTTCCCTTTATCAGCAGCATCCTTGGTCCGCTTCTCACCAACATCCTTTGGCCTCTTCCTGTGGTTCTTCTTAGCAAACTTAGGTTTGTTCGTGACAAACCCATTGCTGGGCTTACTGATTAGCAAATCCACCAAGGCATCAGCGGCAGCCAATGCGGCGGGCAAGTCTTTGATGCCTTGCCGTCGCAACTCCAATTGCACCCACGGTTGAAGGCCAGACAGGAAATTGAATAGCCTATCTGCCTCGGACATATCCCTTATGTCCAACATAAGAGAGCTGTACTCCTTCACATACTCTCTTACTAATCTGGTCTGCCTCAACTTCTTTAGGGAGTCCCTTGCAACCCATGCAATATTGCAAGGGAGGAATTGCTCCTTCAATTCCTGTTTCAGCACCTCCCAAGTGTCAATCGGTGGCCTGGCAACATCTTCCATTCTGGTTCGCCACCAGAGTTTGGCATCCCCCACCAAATACATACTGGTGATGGAGACTTTCTCCTCTTCAGGAGCATGCGCAGCCTTGAAGTATTGCTCCATGTCCCACAAGAAATTCTCCAGATCTTTGGCACTCCGCATGCCATTGAAAGGTTTTGGATCAGGGACTTTCATCTTGACGGTCGCATCCCCCTGCGAAGGGTTTTGCAGCACCGTTTTGAGGAGTCGGACATCAAATTTCATCTCCTCCAATTGTTGCTGCGCCAAGCCAAGGCTTCCTGCAGTGGAACCAATATGGCCAGCGAGTTCTCCACTTGCGACCACAAAGGTTCAGCGGCTTCACTTTGAGGCACACCGAGCATCGCTTCCAACCGGGACAATCTCTCACGGATAGCTTCCATGTTACCACCCGTTCGCATGAGCGCCACCCCCACGCTCAATGTTTTGGCTCTCAAATGGCCAAAATCCCTTTACTCGAGCAAACCTGCTCTGATACCAACTGTCACAGGGCTGATTCTCGCACAAAATTTTTGCAAGAATGCAAGCCTTGTGCGGCACTAGACCCACGTCTAGTTCAGCCTCTCAGTACTCTCCTCCCATAAGGGACATGATATCAAGGCACATAAGGGAAATATCATAGATTTCCTTTATTCCAATTCCCAATATACACTGGATAATGGAGACCCGCCCACAGTCTCTCCGAAATCCCAACGTACCCACTCCTGCCTCTACTAGTCAGCAAGCAGGGTATACATAGGCGGTGGACAACTTCCCTCAACCGCTGGGAACCAACTCAGAACTGTTCCCATCTGTTTGGAGGGCAACCGCTCTAAGGAGTTGGGAGCCAACTGCTGTCAACTCCCCCAAACTGCTGCTGGACAGCAACTGACCAAGGCAACCGAAGGCAACTATCGGGCCAACTCAGAATCCCGTCCAACTGCATGCCAAGACCAAGGCTGCACGCGCCTAAGGCCAGGCTCGGGTGCCACCCTGCGCACCCTTGCAAACTCATGCGCGCACGCGTCCGGCCGTGCGCGCCCATGCGTGGGTTGATGCCACGCGCGCCCACGCGTGGGCTCTGCTGTGCCGTTGGCTCGCGCATCCTGCTGCCACACGCGCCCTGTGCCGCACGCCTCCAGCACCATGCGCATCCCTCTACGCATCCTGCTGCCGCGCGCACCCTGTGCCGCACGCCTCCGGCACCATGCGCATCCCTCTGCGCATCCTACTGCCGTGCACCCAGTGCTTGCCGCGCACACCCTGCTGCGCGGCGCGATCGAATATGGCCCCAGTGCGCTGCCCATGCGCACCCCAGCATGCGTTCGTCCATGGTGCCACGCGCTGCTGCATTTTGCCACCCGTCTACTGGTGCCAATACTTGGCCTGGCCATACGGGCACCAAGCCATGCCTTATCCTCGCAGAGCTCCGCCAAGTCTCTGCACACTTGGGATTGGCACGGTAAAGGCATCAACCCGTGCCATCCCAGAAAGCCAGCTAATGGGACCGTGACAGTAGGCCCCTATCCTACCATCGAAAGTTGATAGGGCAGAAATTTGAATGATGCGTCGCTAGCACATGGGCCGTGCGATCCGTCGAGTTATCATGAATCATCAGAGAACCGGACGGAGCCTGTGTCGACCTTTTATCTAATAAATGCATCCCTTCCGGAAGTTGAGGTTTGTTGCACGTATTAGCTCTAGAATTACTACGGTTATCCGAGTAGCATGTACCATCAAACAAACTATAACTGATTTAATGAGCCATTCATAGTTTCACAGTCTGAATTAGTTCATACTCACACATGCATGGCTTAATCTTTGAGACAAGCATATGACTACTGGCAGGATCAACCAGGTAGCACATCCTCCAGCGACGTCGAATCCCTGCCCCCCACCATATCCCCCTTCGGAGAGGGAGAGGCCTGGGGCGGGCCGGACATCGTCACATCGGGCCGGGCAACAAAAACCGACCGATCTGGAGATGGGACACGAGGCAGAGGGGCCCCGGCCCCGACGTATCCACCGAATCCATGAGAGATCGAGGCGACAAGAGCGGCCCGATGGAACGGGAGGCCACAATAGGGCCCCCACCAAGGGCGCTCGAGGACCGCACGAGGTCCGCCCCCCACCGCCACAATGAAGGCGGGGGAGTCAGAAGGGGCACATGGGACATCGACGAGTCCCCTCCCCCCCCCCACCGAATCGAGGGGGTAGGCCACACGGGCAACTAGCGTGCTGCAACGGGACACGAGAAATGTCATCCGAGCAAGAGTGAAGGGAAGCACCCACCGATGGTTGGCTACGGCGAGGCAGGGAGACCAGCGCTGGATGCAAATCTGAGACCGCTCACGTGCCAACACGGTCGCGGCCGCATCGCGCCCGACGCCCACCCCGCGCATATGGAGCCTTGCGACCCGAGAATGCACGAGGGAGGATCGTCATCGGGCAACCGACAGCGGAGCACCACCGAGCATGAGATATCGAAAAGCAGCAATGCCGAGATATGGGGGTCGCACCATCTGGGTCCGCGCCTGCGGCCGCATAGCGGAGATATTTGGGGGAAGGCACAATCTGTGGTCCGCGCAAGCAAGGGGGGACGGGGACCATGGACAGGTAGCTCGAGGCCCAACCCTGACAACGAACACCGTCCCCGGTCCGCGGGCGCACGACCGTGTAATCCAGAGAAGGAGCAGGGAGTGATGGATACCTCAGACGGGGCGTGGGAGCTCAAGCGATCGATCGAACACCATCCAAGTCCGTGCGCACGCGGATGCATTACCGAAATATTGGTGGGTGGAGCGCAAGCCGAAGTCCGCACGCGAAGGGCCAGGGAACCGATCGAAGGGGCCAATGGGGTTGGAGACCGAGGGCTGGTTGCACGAGGCCAACCCTACCATCGAACACCGGCCAACATCCGCGCGCGCACGGATGTGTAATCGAGCGAAGATGTGGGGAGGGACCGAGACCACAGACAGGGAAAGAGAGCACAATCGAGCCTTCCAACACCGTCCAAGTTCGCGGGAGGGCGGACGCATTACTGAAATATTTGGGTGGGGGGGACATCCGATTTGCACGCACAAAGGGCCACAGAACCGACCGAAGGGACGATGGTGGGTCCGAGCCCATGGACATGTCGCACGGGACCGGCCCCAACAACAAACACCATCCCATGTCCGCGGGCGCCCGGCCACGTAATCGAGAGAAAATGTGGGGAGGGACCGATACCACGGACAGGGAAGGAGAGCCCAATCGAGCCATCCTACGGGGTCCAAGTCTGTGGGAGCACGGCTGTGTTGCCGCAATATTTGCCGGGGGATGCAACCCGAAGTCCGTGCACAAAGGGCCACGAAACTGATCGAAGGGGCGAGGGTGGACTGAGCCCACCGACAGGTAGCACGGGACCAAACCCACCCAAGAACACCCGAAACATTTGGGTGGGTGGGGGGGGAGGGGGACAATCCGAAGTCCGCACACGGAGGGCCGCAAAATCGACCAAAGGGGCGAGAGGGGGGACGGAGCCATCGAGCAGGTAGCATGAGACCGACACTGCCATCGGACATCGTCGCGCGCGGATGCGAAATCGAGCAAAAACGTGATCAGGGACCGAGACCATTGTCCGGGAGAGAGAGATCAATCGAGGCATCCTGCGCCGTCCAAGTCCGTGGGCGCGCGGCCGTGTTACCGAAATATTTGTTGGGGGGGCACAATCCGATGCCCACACACGAAGGGCCTCGGATCCAATCGAAGGGGGGAGGGAGCGCACATGGGCGGGTCGCACGGGACCAACCCTGCCAACAAACACCATCCCACGTCTGCGCGCGCGGCCGCGTTATCGAAATATTTGTTGGGGGGCACAATCCGACGTCCGCGCACGAAGGGCCACGGAACAGACCGAGGGGGCGAGGGGGGGCGGAGCCCACTGGCAGGTCGCAGGGGACCGTCCCTGCCAACGAACATCGTCCCTTGTCCGCGCGCACACGGTCGCGTGTAATCGAGCGAAAATGTGGGGAGGGACCGGGACCATGGACTGCGAAAGTGTGCTCGATCGAGCCATCGGGCACCCACCCGAGTCCACGTGCACGCAGCCGCATCGCTGATGTATTTGTTGGGGGGGGCGCTATCCCCAGTCCGCGTGCACGCGGCCGCATCGCGATGTATTCCTTAGGGGGGCGCAATCCGATGTCCGCACACGAAGGGCCACAGAACCAACCGAAGGGGCGAGGGGGAACGGAGCCCCTGGACAAGTCGCTCGGGATGAAACCTGCCCACGAACATCACCCCGTATCCGCGCGCGCGCAGCCGCGTAGTCGAGCCAAAATGGGGGGAGGGACCGAGACCATGGACAGGGAAGGAGAACTCAGTCGAGCCACCCGACGTCGTCCATTCCCGCTCGCGGGCGGCCGCATTACCGAAATATTTGTTGGGGGTCACAATCCAACGTCCGCGCACGAAGGGCCACGGAACAGATCGGAGGGGCGAGGGGGGACGGGGCCCATGGACGGGTCGCACGGGGCTAACCCTGCCTACGAACGCCGTCCCGTGTCCGCGCGCGCGCGGCCACGTAATCGAGCCAAAATGTGGGGCGGGACCGAGAACGAGCACGGGGAAAGAGAGATCAATCGGGCCACCAATCACCGTCCAAATCTGTGCGTGTGCGGCCGTGTTGCCGAAATATTTGTGCTGGGGGCACAATCCGAGGTCCGCGCACGTGGGGCCGTGGAGCCGACCGAAGGGGCGAGGGAGGGTGGGGATGGGGCCCACGGATAAAAGAGCATGTGACCTACCCCGCCGACGAACACTGTCCCATCTCCGCGCGCGTGCGGCCGCATGATCGGGCGAAAAGGTTTGGGGAGGGACAGAGAGAGCATGGATGGGGAAAGAGAGCCCAAACGAGCCATCCAACACCGTCCAAGACCGCGCGCGCACGGCCGCGTCACCGAAATATCCGCGGGTGGAGCACAACCCGCCGTCCGTGCGCATAAGGCCGCGGAACCGGCCGAAGGGGCGAGGGGGTTGGAGGCCATGGATAGTGAGAACGGGGTCAACCCGGTCAACTAGAGACGCCCCCCCAAGTCCGCGCGCGCGCGGCCGCGAACACGACCGAAGGTGGATGGGGAGATTGAGCGCTTGGATGGGGAGCGCGAGCTCAACCCAGCCAACAAACACCATCCCATGTCCGCCCCCTCACATTTCGGGCCAATGCTGCGCGCCGTGGGAGGGGCACCCCATACCATCACTGAGGGGGATCCGGGCGAATCCCACCCCTGGGGGGTTCCAAAGTGCCGACCCGCATTGCAAGCGGGGAGGGCCAGGACATGCTCCCCACGCACGCGGGGAAACGGGGGGCAGACGACCGGGCAACGAGACCCGTGCGCCCGGGACAGGCATCCGGGGTGAAGGGGTAAGGCAGCCCACAGCAAAGGGCCGAGTGAGTGGGGACGTAGATGCCGAACCCCCTACCACCCCAGCAGGGCGTCCGGGCGGCTCCCACCCTGGGGATTCCAAATGATCAAGCAGCATTGCAAACGGGGAGGGTCGGGACGCGCGTCCCGCCTTTGCGGGCTTCGTGCGGTGGATGGCCGGGCATCGCATCCCACGCACCGAGGGGGCTTGTCCCCGAGTAGACGGGCCGCGCATCCCGCATCCGCGGGCCAAGCCCGGGCTAAGCGGGATGCGGAAACCCTTACCACCCCAGCGGAGCATCCGGGCGGATCCCACCTCGGGGGTTCCAAATGATCGAGCAGCATTGCAAATGGGGAGGGCCGGGATGCACATCCCGCCTTCGCGGGATTCGGACGCCGGGTGCCCGGGACTCGCATCCCGTGCACCGAGGACTTGACCCCGAGCGGCCGGGTCGCGCATCCCCCATCGACAGGCCAAAGCGGGACGTGGAACCCCCTAACACCCCCGCGGGGCATCCGGGCGACCCCCACCCCTGGGGGTTCCAAATGATCGTGTGGCATTGCAAACGGGACGCGCGCCCCGCCTTCACGGAATTCGGGCGCCGGATGGCCGGGCCTCACGTCCCGCACGCCGGGGCAAGCTAGGGAAGAGCAACCCCCCTACCCACCCCAGTGGGGCACCCAAGCAAATCCCACGCGGGGGGTTCCAAAGTGCCAAGCAGCACTGCAGACGGGGGAGCGGGGGTCGGGACGCGCGTCCTGCCTTTGCGGGCTTCGGACGGCGGATGCCCGCGACTCGCGTCCCGCGGGCTCGACCCAAAGCAGCCGGGTCACGCATCCCATTTCGACGGGCCGCGCCCGTGCTGCACAGGATGCAGAACCCCCTACCACCCCAGCGGCGCATCCGGGCAAATCCCACCCCGGGGATTCCAAATGACCGAGCGGCATTGCAAATGGGGGAGTGCCGGGACGCGCGCCCCACCCTCGCGGGCTTCCCGCGGTGGTTGGTCGGGCCTCGCATCCCGCACGTGGGGGACATACGTCGGAGCGGCTGGGTCGCGCATCCCGTTTCGATGGCTCGAGCCGGGGCAGAATCGGGATGCGAAACCCCCTACCACCCCAACGGGGCATCCTGGCAAATCGCACCCGGGGGTTTCCAAATGACCGAGCAGCATTGCAAACGGGGCGGGATGGGACGTGCGTCCCGCCTTCACGGGCCTCGGGCGTCGGATGGTCGGGGCTCGCATCCCGCGCTTCGTGGCCTGCTTGGGATGCGGAACCCCCTAATACCTCGACGGGGCATCGGGGCAAATCCCACCCCGGGGGTTCCCAGTGACCGAGCGGCATTGCGAATGGGGAGGGCCGGGTCGCGCGTCCCGACCCCCCGGGCTTCAGGCGGTGGATGGCCGGGTCTCGCATCCCGCACGTGGGGGACTCACATTTCGGGCAGTCGGGTCGCGCATCCCATTTCGATGGCCCGAGCCGGGGCAAATCGGGATGCGGAACCCCCTACCACCCCTGCGGGGCATCCGGGCAACTCCCACCCCGGGGGTTCCAGACGACCGAGCAGCATTGCAAACGGGGCGGGATGGGACACGCATCCCGCCTTCACGGGCCACGGGCGCCGGATGGTCGGGCCTCGCATCCCGTGCGTCGGGGCCAGCTTGGGATGCGGAACCCCCTAGCACCCCTGTCAGGGACTTATCCACAGATGAATTGGATGGAGCGTCAAAATGGTGGCATAAGCTTCGAACGGCCGTAACTTCTGATCCGGGAGGAGCTACGGGGGCGACAATATATCAACGGAAAGCTCGTTTCGAGCCCTACGATCGTGAAGCAACAGAAGCCCAGATGAATGGGTTGGAGCATCAAAATGGTAGCACAGGCTTCGAACGGCCGTAACTTTTGATCCGGGAGGAGCTACGGGGGCGACAATATATCAACGGAAAGCTCGTTCCGAGCCCTAGGACCGTGAAGCAGCGGGAAGTCCAGATGAATAGGTTGGAGCATCAAAATGATGGCACAAGCATCGAACGGCCGTAACTTTTGATCCGGGAGGAGCTACGGGGGTGATAATATATCAACGAAAAGCTCGTTTCGAGCCCTACGACCGTGAACCGGGTTTACCCGTTCACTCCATTTCTCGAGCCCAAAATCCTTCATTTTAGTGGGTTTCAGGGCCGTTTTATCTTTGGGGGCCCCGTCTTTGGTTCAGTCTGCGTCCGGCCGCCAGCCGGCCTCATTACGGGCGAGCTCGGGCGTCGGCGCACTCACCGCCGGGCGCAGTCAGATCCGGGCCCCCCACGGCACGGTCGCGACTCGCATCTCACTCCGCACGCATCCCTCCGGCCTGCCTTGCACCACCGCGGCCACCCCGAGGGGGCGACACCGGAGAGCCCGCGGGTGCTCCTTGGGTTGTCCGCGACCGACGCGCGCATGCGGCGGCCGACCCCCTCCATCGCACGTGCGAGTCACCTCACATGCTTACGGGACTTGCCTTCTTTGGGCAGGCCGCACCCTTGCCCGGCTAGTTGCCGTGGGGCCGACTCCCAGGTCTAATTTTTCGCAAGAATCTCAGCCCTGTGCGGCGCCGGACGCCCCGTCCCCTCAGCCTCCTCACAGTCCCTACCCCCAGGGATGGTAACAACAAAGCGAAACAGCGACAAATATTTCAGTTCCCACAAAATTTGGATATTGGAGACCCGCCCATGTCCCCGAATGGATATCCCACTAAGATACAATCCCAAGGCTTGCCGTCGAGGGCCGGCACATATGCAGCTTTTATATAAAGGTGGTGGACAACTCCAACGACCGTCGGGAGCTCCCTAAAACCCCTGCCAACCACAGCCAGCCACTCTAGGAAGTTTGGGGAGGAGTTTGGAACCGCTGGAAACCGCCCGGCACTGGGACTCGAGTCCCGCCTCTTGGGTCCCGCATCCCATAGTGCGCGCCAGCAAGTCCGCTGTGCGTCTTCGCTGCACGCACAGTGGTGCGTGCATCCACGCAACCCACTACTAGCGCCTGCATCCGGCCAAGTGCCCGTGCACAAGCGCGCCCTCGTCTAGTGTGCCCGCGGCCTGCACGCCCCACAGCCTTACGCCCGTGGCCCGCGTGCTCCACAGCCCCACCACAATCTGTGCACCCGACGGCCCACGCGCCGCCATGGCCTGCGTGCCCTCATGACCTGCACGCCCTTTGGCCCAGCTTGAGCGCATTTTGTCTGAGAGCTATGCTCGTTGGGCCGGGCATGCATCTGCTCGTGCCCGATCTTTGCATGTGCCTTTGCCAGAGTCCCCGCATGCTTTTATCTTCGTCCGGGCACCGGACCAGATGATGGCGCCTTGTCGTGGCAGAGCTCCAGCCATGCTCCGACCCATCCGAGGTTGGCACGGCAAAGGCACCAGAGCCCGCGCCAACCCACGTAAGATGCCGGCGGGGGTCCAATGCTGGTCCTCTGATAGCCACTTGGCTCCACCGCAGGGATCAAGAACGTGCATATAGTCTGGACAACCCCTCGAATATGAAAGCCCCTCGGACATCCAGCTCGTCCGACCCGCATTGCCCTGATGCCCCCACACGAGACCGTCCGGGCGTGACACCACCATTGCCCTGCAGTCATGCCACGACGGACCCGCCTCCTACGGGCCTGGGGGAGTCGGGAACACGGCCATAGCTCCGCACCCCTCCTCGAACCAAGAGGAATCCTCGAGTATCCACGCATCCTGGTGGGTCCACCGCCATGCCAAATATCGTGCGTCCAGAGCCCCCGCCCCCCCGATATCAATGCCACGGCGAGCATCCACGCATCCCGACGGGTCCACCGCCATGCCAAATTTCGCACGTCCGGAGCACCCCCCCTCGGATGTCATGCCACGGTGATGCCGCTCCTTGGCGAACCATCGCTCCCTCGATGTGAGCCCTGGCAAGGCATCCCCGCCAAACTCTGACCTCATCTTTGGGCCATCGCAGGCTCCCAATGGCCGGGTGTGGGTCGCACGCTTGAGCGCCATCCATTTTCGGGGCTAGTTGATTCGGCAGGTGAGTTGTTACACACTCCTTAGCGGATTTCGACTTCCATGACCACCGTCCTGCTGTCTTAATCGACCAACACCCTTTGTGGGATCTGGGTTAGCGCACAGTTGGGCACCGCAACCCGGCTTCCGGTTCATCCCGCATCGCCAGTTCTGCTTACCAAAAATGGCCCACTTGGAGCTCTCGATTCCGTGGCACGGCTCAGTGGAGCAGCCACGCCGTCCTACCTATTTAAAGTTTGAGAATAGGTCAAGGGCGTTGCGCCCCCGATGCCTCTAATCATTGGCTTTACCCGATAGAACTCGCTCGTGGGCTCCAGCAATCCTGAGGGAAACTTCGGAGGGAACCAGCTACTAGATGGTTCGATTAGTCTTTCGCCCCTATACCCAAGTCAGACGAACGATTTGCACGTCAGTATCGCTTCGGGCCTCCACCAGAGTTCCCTCTGGCTTCGTCTCGCTCAGGCATAGTTCACCATCTTTTGGGTCCCGACAGGCATGCTCCAACTCGAACCCTTCACAGAAGATCGGGGTCGGCCGATGGTGCACCCCACCCCCATCGGAGGGGGGGGTTCCCGCCCGTCAGCTTCCTTGCACCTTTCGGGTTTCACGCGCCCGTCGACTCGCACGCATGTCAGACTCCTTGGTCCGTGTTTCAAGACGGGTCGGAAGGGGAGCCCACGGGCCGTTGCCTGGAGCGCGTTCGTGCCTTGAGGGGCACGTCGAGGCGGCGCGCGTCGGATCCCCGGCCACACCGACGGAGTCTCCACGGGCGGGATCACCCACCCGGGCTTCGACCGCCGGCACGGCCCGCAACGGTCCGCACCCCGAGTCGAGCGACGGACCGGCTCGCCGCCGTTCCGCATCTGACCGAGGTGCATCGCCGGCCCCCATCCGCTTCCCTCCCGGCAATTTCAAGCACTCTTTGACTCTCTTTTCAAAGTCCTTTTCATCTTTCCCTCGTGGTACTTGTTCGCTATCGGTCTCTCGCCGGTATTTAGCCTTGGACGGAATTTACCGCTCGATTGGGGCTGCACTCCCAAACAACCCGACTCACCGACAGCACCTCGTGGTGCGGCAGGGTCCGGGCCGAACGGGGCTCTCACCCTCCCCGGCACCCCTTTCCAGGGGACTTGGGCCCGGCCCGTCGCTGAGGACGCTTCTCCAGACTACAATTCGAGAGGCACGGGCCCCCGATCCTCAAGCTGGGCTGGTCCCGGTTCGCTCGCCGTTACTAGGGAAATCCTTGTAAGTTTCTTCTCCTCTGCTTATTGATATGCTTAAGCTCGGCGGGTGTTCCCGCCTCACCTGGGGACGTGATCCGAGGTGAGCCACCCCCGGCCAGGGGCCCGGGAGTGGCGCGCCCTTTGGTGGGGGTGCGGGGGTAGGAGGGCCCACCTCCGTCTCCGGGGTCCGACGGCATGGCGACAGGATCGCATGAGCGTCCACCATCCGCCATGTCCGACCCCCGCCAGCGGCCCGATCTTCGGCCCGCCGCACCGGGAGGGGCACGGGGAGCCATTGAGCGCTTCCGGCTTCCCCGGGAAGCCTATCGCGGGCCACCGGGGCATCGAAGCATCGCTTGGCGTGACGCCCAGGCAGGCGTGCCCTCGGTCGGGACGCGCATCCCGTATCCGCGGGCCAAGCCCGGGCTAAGCGGGATGCGGAACCCCCTACCACCCCAGCGGGGCATCCGGGCGGATCCCACCCCGGGGGTTCCAAATGATCGAGCAGCATTGCAAACGGGGAGGGCCGGGACGCGCATCCTGCCTTCGCGGGATTCGGACGCCGGGTGCCCGGGACTCGCATCCCGTGCACCGAGGACTTGACCCCGAGCGGCCGGGTCGCGCATCCCCCATCGACGGGCCAAAGCGGTATGTGGAACCCCATAACACCCCCGCGGGGCATCCGGGCGACCCCCACCCCGGGGGGTTCCAAATGATCGAGCGGCATTGCAAACGGGACACGCGCCCCACCTTCGCGGAATTCGGGCATCGGATGGCCGGGCCTCGCATCCCGCATGCCGGGGCAAGCTATGGACGAGCAACCCCCCTACCCACCCCAGTGGGGCACCCGAGCAAATCCCACGTGGAGGGTTCCAAAGTGTCGAGCAGCACTGCAGACAGGGGAGCGGGGGCCGGGACGTGCGTCCCGCCTTTGCGGGCTTCGGACGGCGGATGCCCGTGACTCGCATCCCGCGGGCTCGACCCAAAGCAGCCGGGTCGCGCA
>NC_026008.2:1242386-1247386 GCF_000442705.2 Elaeis guineensis | reverse complement strand
CGCACGAAGGGCCACGAAACAGACCGGAGGGGCGAGGGGGGATGGGGCCCATGGATGGGTCGCACGGGGCCAACCCTGCCTACGAACGCCGTCCCGTGTCCGCGCGCGTGCGGCCGCATAATCGAGCCAAAATGTGGGGCAGGTCCGAGAATGAGCACGGGGAAAGAGAGATCAATCGGGCCATCAATCACCATCCAAGTCCGCACGCGCATGGCCGCATTGCCGAAATATTTCTGCTGGGGGCACAATCCGAGGTCCGCGCATGTGGGGCCGTGGAGCCGACCGAAGGGGCGAGGGAGGGTGGGGATGGGGTCCACGGACAAGGAGCACGTGACCTACCCCACCGACGAGCACCGTCCCATCTCCGCGCGCGCACGGCCGTGTGATCGGGTGAAAAGGTTTGGGGAGGGACAAAGAGAGCATGGACGGGGAAAGAGAGCCCAAACGAGCCATCCAACACCGTCCAAGTCCGCGCGCATGCGGCTGCATCACCGAAATATCCACGGGTGGAGCACAACCCACCATCCATGCGCATAAGGCTGCGAAACCGACCGAAGGGGCGAGGGGGTTGGAGGCCATGGATGGCGAGAATGGGGTCAACCCGGCCAACGAGAGACGCCCTCCCCCACCCCAAGTCCGCACGCGCACGACCGCGAACACGACCGAAGGTGGACGGGGAGATTGAGCGCTTGGACGGGGAGTGCAAGCTCAACCCAGCCAACGAAAACCATCCCACATCCGCCCCCACACATTTCGGGCCAATGCTGTGCCCGGGGGAGGGGCACCCCATACCATCCCTGAGGGGGATCCGGGCGAATCCCACCCCAGGGGGTTCCAAAGTGCCGACCAGCATTGCAAGCGGGGAGGGCCGAGACACGCTCCCCACGCATGCGGGATACGGGGGGCAGACGACCAGACAACGAGACCCGTGCGCCCGGGACAGGCATCCAAGGCGAAGGGGTCGGGCAGCCCATGGAGCAAATGGCCGAGTGAGTGGGGATGCGGATGTCGAACCCCCTACCACCCCAGCGGGGCGTCCAGGCGGCTCCCACCCAGGGGGTTCCAAATGATCGAGCAGCATTGCAAACGGGGAGGGTCGGGACGCGCGTCCCGCCTTTGCGGGCTTCGGATGGTGGATGATCGGGCATCACATCCCATGCACCGAGGGGGCTTGTCCCCGAGAAGATGGACCGCACATCCCGCATCTGCGGGCCAAGCCCAGGCTAAGCGGGACGCGGAACCCCCTACCACCCCAGCGAGGCATCCGGGCGGATCCCACCTTGGGGGTTCCAAATGATCGAGCAGCATTGCAAATGGGGAGGGCCGGGATGCGCATCCCACCTTCATGGGATTCGGACGCCGGGTGCTCGGGACTCGCGTCCCGTGCACCGAGGACTTGACCTCGAGCTGCCGGGTCGCGCATCCCCCATCGACGGGCCAAAGCGGGACGTGGAACCCCCTAACACCCCCACGGGGCATCCGGGCGACCCCCACCTCGGGGGGTTCCAAATGATCGAGCGGGCATTGCAAACGGGATGCGTGCCCCACCTTCACGGAATTTGGGTGCCGGATGGCCAGGCCTCGCGTCCCGCGCACCAGGGCAAGCTAGGGACGAGCAACCACCCTACCCACTCCTGTGGGGCACCCGAGCAAATCCCACGTGAGGGGTTCCAAAGTGTCGAGCAGCACTGCAGACGGGGGAGCGGGGGCTGGGACGTACATCCCGCCTTTGCGGGCTTCGGACGGCGGATGATCGCGACTCGCATCCCGTGTCCCACGGGCTCGACCCAAAGCAGTCGGGTCGCGCATCCCATTTCGACGGGCCGCACCCGTGTTGCATGGGATGCGGAACCCCCTACCACTCCAGCGGCGCATCCGGGCAAATCCCACCTCAGGGGTTCCAAATGACCGAGCGGCATTGCAAACGAGGAGTGCCGGGATGCGTGCCCCACCCTCACGGGCTTCCCGCGGTGGTTGGTCGGGCCTCGCATCCCGCACGTGGGGAGATACGTCAGAGCGGCCGGGTCACGCGTCCAGTTTTGATGGCCTGAGCCGGGGCAGAATCGGGACGCGGAACCCCCTACCACCCCAGGGGGGCATCCGAGCAAATCCCACCCCGGGGGTTCCAAATGACCGAGCAGCATTGCAAACGGGGCAAGATGGGACGCGCATCCCGCCTTCACGAGCCTCGGGCGTCGGATGGCCGGGGCTCGCGTCCCGCGCGTCGGGGCCTGCTTGTGATGCAGAACCCCCTAATACCCCGACGGGGCATCGGGGCAAATCCCACTCCGGAGGTTCCCAGTGATCGAGCGGCATTGCCAACGGGGAGGGCCGGGTCGCATGTCCTGGCCCCCCAGGCTTCAGGCGGTGGATGGCCGGGTCTCGCATCCCGCACGTGGGGGACTCACATTTCGGGCAGTCGGGTCGCGCATCCCGTTTCGATGGCCCGAGCTGGGGCAAATCGGGATGCGGAACCCCCTACCACCCCAGCGGGGCATCCGGGCAACTCCCACCCCCGGGGTTCCAGACGACCAAGCAGCATTGCAAATGGGGCGGGATGGGACACGCATCCCGCCTTCACGGGCCACGGGCGTCGGATGGCCGGGCCTCGCATCCCGTGCGTCGGGGCCAGCTTGGGATGCGGAACCCCCTAGCACCCCTGCGGGGCATCCGGGCAAATCCCACCCCGGGGGTTCCAAATGATCGAGCAGCATTGCAAACGGGGACAGTCTGGACGCGCATCCCACCTCCGTGGGATTCGTACGACGGATGATCGGAACTCGCATCCCGTGCATCGGGGACTTAGGTCCGAGCGTTTGGGGCGCGCATCCCATTTTGACAGGCTGAGCCGTCTCAAACCGGGATGCAGAACCCCCTACCGCCCCACCGGGGCATCCGGGATGCAGACACGTAACCCCCTGGCACCCCGGCGTGGCATCCCGACAAATCTCCCACCCGAGGGGTTCCACAGCTCCGAGCAACATTGCGAACGATGAGGGCCGGGGCACGCATCCCTCCTCTACGGGCCTCGTGCTCCGGATGACGGGACCCGCATCCCGTGCGACGAGGACCTGAGTCCAAGCAGCGGGGTCGTGCATCCCGTTTTGATGGGCCGAGCCGGAGCATCTTGGGATGAGAAACCCCCTACCACCCCAGCAGCCGGGGCATCTTTGCGGGCCTCGGATGCCGGACGGTCGGGCCGCGTGCCCGGGAATTGCACCCGGGGAAGCCCTGTTTTCCTCTTTGATTGGGCTTTGATTTCGACTTATGATGCAGAACATCCGGCCGAAGACTACTTGGGCCCGGATGGATCACGGGAGGCAGCGGAAGCCCAGATGAATTGGTTGGAGCATCAAAATGGTGGCACAAGCTTCGAACGGCCGTAACTTCTGATCCAGGTGGAGCTACAGGGGCAACAATATATCAACGAAAAGCTCGTTTCGAGCCCTACGACCGTGAAGCAGTGGAAGCCCAGATGAATGGGTTGGAGCATCAAAATGCTGGCACAGGCTTCGAACGATCGTAACTTTTGATCCAGGAGGAGCTACGGGGGCGACAATATATCAACGGAAAGCTCGTTCTGAGCCCTAGGACCGTGAAGCAGTGGAAAGCCCAGATGAATGGGTTGGAGCTTCAAAATGGTGGCACAAGCTTCGATCGGCCATAACTTTTGATCCGGGCGGAGTTACGGGGCGATAATATATCAACGAAAAGCTCGTTTCGAGCCCTACGATGGTGAACAGGTTAACCCATTCACTCCATTTCTTGGGCCCAAAATCCTTCATTTTAGTGGGTTTCTGGGTTGTTTTATCTTTGGGGGCCCCGTCTTTGGTTCAGTCTACGTCCGGCCACCCGCCGGCCTCGTTACGATCGAGGCCGGGCGTCGGTGCACTCGCCACTGGGCACAATCGGATCCGAGCCCCCGGCGGCATGGTCGAGACTCGCATCTCACTCCGCATGCATCCCTCTGGCGTGCCTTGCACCACCGCAGCCACCCCGAGGGGGCGACATCGGAGCCCGTGGGTGCTCCGGGGGTCATCCTCGACCGACGCGCACATGCGGCGGCCGACCCCCTCCATAGCACGTGTGAGTCACCTCTCATGCTTACGGGACTTGCCTGCTTTGGGCAGGCCGCACCCTTGCCCGGCTAGTTGTCGCAGGGCCGACTCCTGGGTCTAATTTTTCGCAAGAATCTCAGCCCTGTGCGGCGTAGGACGCCCCGACCCCTCAACCTCCTCGCAGTCCCCACCCCCAGGGATGGTAACAACAAAGCGAAACAGCGGCAAATATTCAAGGCGCTTAGAGAAATCCCCCCCTACCTCTTTTATTTTAGTTCCCACAAAATTTGGATACTGGAGACCCGCCCATGTCCCCGAATGGATATCCCACTAAGATACAATCCCAAGGCTTGCCGCCGAGGGCCGACACATATGCAGCTTTTATATAAAGGCGGTGGACAACTCCAACGACCGTCGGGAACTCCCTAAAACCCCTGCCAACTGCGGCCAGCCGCTCTAGGAAGTTTGGGGAGGAGTTTGGAACCGCTGGAAACCGTCCGACACTGGGACTCGAGTCCCGCCTTCTGGGTCCCGTATCCCACTGTGCATGCCAGCAAGTCACGCTGCGCATCTTCGCTGCACGCCCAGCGGTGCGTGCATCCATGCAACCCACTAATGGCGCCTGCGTCCGCCAAGTGCCCGTGTGCACATGTGCGCCCTCATCCAATGCGCCCGCGGCCTGCACGCCCCACAGCCTTGCGCCGTGGCCCGCGTGCTCCACAGCCTCGCCACAATCCGTGCACCCAACGTCCCATGCATCGCCATGGCCTGCGTGCCCCCATGACCTGCACGCGCCCCATGGCTTGCGCGCCCTTTGGCCCGGCTTGAGTGCATTTTGTCTGAGAGCTACGCTCGTTGGGCCGGGCATGCGTCTGCTCGTGCCCGATCTTTGCATGCGCCTTTGCCAGAGTCCTCGCATGCTTTTATCTTCGTCCGGGCATC
>NC_026008.2:1227386-1234886 GCF_000442705.2 Elaeis guineensis | reverse complement strand
GCGGACGCATTACCGAAATATTGGTAGGGGGAGTGCAAGCCAAAGTCCGCATGTGAAGGGCCAGGGAACCGACCGAAGGGGCCAGCGGGGATGGAGACCGCGGGCTGGTTGCACGAGGCCAACCCTACCATCGAACACCGGCCAACATCTGTGCGCGCGGACGCGTAATCGAGCAAAGATGTGGGGAGGGACTGAGACCACGGATAGGGAAAGAGAGCACAATCAAGCCTTCCAACACCATCCAAGTCTGCGGGAGCGCGGATGCATTACCGAAATATTTGGGTGGGGCGGGGGACATCCGATTTCCGCACACGAAGGGCCACGAAACTGATCGAAGGGGTGATGGTGGGTCCGAGCCCATGGACATGTCGCACGGGACCGGCCCCAACAACGAACACCATCCCATGTCCACGGGCGCCCGGCCACGTAATCGAGAGAAAATGTGGGGAGAGACCAATACCACGGACAGGGAAGGAGAGCCCAATCGAGCCATCCTACGGGGTCCAAGTCCGTGGGAGCGCGGCCGCATTGCCGCAATATTTGCAGGGGGATGCAACCCGAAGTCCACGCACAAAGGGCCACGGAACCGATCGAAGGGGCGAGGGTGGACTGAGCCCACCGACAGGTAGCACGGGACCAAACCCGCCCAAGAACACCTGAAACATTTGGGTGGGTGGGGGGTGGGGGACAATCCGAAGTCCGCACACGGAGGGCCGTGGAACCGACCGAAGGGGCGAGAGGGGGGACGGAGCCAATGGGCAGGTAGCACGAGACCGACACTGCCATCGGACACCGTCACGTGCGGATGCAAAATCGAGCAAAAATGTGATAAGGGACCGAGACCATTGTCCGGGAGAGAGAGATCAATCGAGGCATCCTGCGCCGTCCAAGTCCACGCGCGCGCGGCCGCATTACCGAAATATTTGTTGGGGGGCACAATCCGATGCCCGCGCACGAAGGGGGGAGGGAGCGCACATGGGCGGGTCGCACGGGACCAACCCTGCCAATGAACACCATCCCACATCCGTGCACACGCGGCCGCGTTACCAAAATATTTGTTGGGGGGCACAATCCGACGTCCGCGCACGAAGGGTCACGGAACAGACCGAGGTGGAGAGGGGGGGCGGAGCCCACAGACATGTCGTGGGGGACCGTCCCTGCCAACGAACACCGTCCCTTGTCCACGCACACACGGCCGTGTGTAATCAGGTGAAAATGTGGGGAGGGACCGGGACCATGGACTGGGAAAGCGTGCTCGATCGAGCCATCGGGCACCGCCTGAGTCCGCGTGCACGCAGCCGCATCGTCGATGTATTTGTTGGGGGGGCGCAATCCCCAATCCGCGTGCACGCGGCCGCATTGCCGATGTATTCCTTGGGGGGGCGCAATCTGATGTCTGCGCACGAAGGGCCACGAAACCAACCGAAGGGGCGAGGGGGAACGGAGCCCCTGGACTGGTCGCTCGGGACGAACCCTGCCCTCGAACACCACCCCGTATCCGCACATGCGCGACCGCATAGTCGAGCCAAAATGGGGGGAGGGACCGAGACCATGGACAGGGAAAGAGAGCTCAGTCGAGCCACCCGACGCCATCCATTCCCGCTCGCGGGCGGCCGTGTTACCGAAATATTTGTTGGAGGGTCACAATCCGATGTCCGCACATGAAGGGCCACGGAACAGACCGCAGGGGCGAGGGGGGACGGGGCCCATGGATGGGTTGTTAGGAAATATGTCCCAAAAGCCAATCGTCAAGCTGTTGACGGTTGAGCAATCAAGTATTGTAATTGATTTGTTAATAAATAAAATAAATTTGGCATCTTCATCATAAGCTTTCATCTTCTAATGAACTCCATTGTTATGATGAAGTCGTTACGACTATTTAAGTTTGATAAAGAGAGGATTTATCGATTAGTCCTTAAAACAGTTCACGACCAAATGATAGGCTATTAATAAGGACGACAGCTTCTATCGAGCATAGGTCGCTGTAGGCCATATGGGTTGGTTGTCCTCTTAACCAAAGAGTGTGGAGATACTGGTATGGCATACAGGTGAGATGTACTGGTACATCATCATTGAACGTGACCAACTCCAGAGTATTCTGCTGTCGAGAATGTCTCTGATGGGATATAAGTATAAGTGTCTCTTAGACCTGAGATCACCTCAGTGACATGCAAGCAACTCACTGTGCTTTGGTACTGGACTAACTGAATTTCTAATTCAGGGATGGAAGGCTTCTGAGCACAGTCAAGTACTTACCAAGTCAGAGTGTGATCGAGATGGGATTGACCACTCCAAGAGTTGGAGAAGAATGAGTCGTTGTATTTCAATTTAGCAAAACCTTGGCCAGGGTAATCCATCAGATGGATTTGATATTTTGAAATACAATGTGGACAACCTGATCAGAGTTGACAGTTGAACTCTGGGGTGTCCTATGATCATTTTGGTCAAGGAGATGAATTATATGAAAACTATATCCGCATGGGTTCTAAGGATGTTGTTCTACACATTCGACCTATCCGATCGTCGGGTACCATTGCTAGATGGTCACTTTGATTGGTACAGGAATTTGTTCCTATGCTACTGGCTTAGGTTCGGACCTATGAGGTCACACACATTAGAGTTCATGACCCGATCGGATGGTTGATCAACGATTAAGAATCGTTCTAGGGTTAAATGCTCAATACGATTGACATTTAACCCAGTGCAAGTGTTGCAGGAGGATCGATTAGCAATTCGATTGCTAATTGGCTTAATTTGATTAATCCAATGGGCTGAGATTAAGTCTAATTAAATATAATTTAATTAGATTTGGTTTGGGCTTGATTGGATCAAGTTCAATTGGTTTATTGGATAAGCCAAATGCAAGGAAAAAATTAGTCCTAGTTCAACTAGGACTTGGGTCAATCTAATTTCTAATTTGATTAGAAAATTAAATCAGATTTAAATCTAATTTAATCTGATTAAATTAGGTTCTTAATTGGGTTAAGAGCAATTTTAATTGGGTTGATCTAATTTTGGTTTGATTTAGTTTGAGAAACCAAATTAAAACAAGTCATAAGATACAATCCTAGTAAGACTAGGATTCCACCTTGCACCACATAAGCCTTCCCCACGCCCTCTCTCTCATTCAACACCAACATCCTCTTATTTTGTGTGACAAAATCCCTCTCCCAGGTCTCTCCCATGTTCACAAAAGGTCTCCTCTCTTCTTTCTTACATGGAAGGTGGTTTGGATCAAATCAAAAAGGAATAAGTTTGGATTTCGAATTCTATAAGATAGAGTTTTAGAAATCCAAAACTCTTTTAATTTTGCACCGAATCTATCCAAATTTTTTTTGGAATTTTCGTGGCTTTTAGGGTACACATTATGCATCCTTTTCTAGTGATCCATGCATGAAAATAAGGAGGAGGTGCTCAAGAGTTGGGCGCCCCTTAACTTGCCATGTTTGGATAAGCCTTGACTAGGTATTTGACCTAGACAAGGACTCTATCATATCTCTCTATATAAAATGAGTTTCTTCATAAAATATTTGGAGAAGATAGAGATTTGAGAGACCTTTGGGCCATCCAAAAATTAGAGAGAAAGACCTTTGGGTCATGGAGATATAAAAGACACAAGTTAGGGTGTCTAGAGAGAGAAACGAGAAGAAGAAGAGGGTCTTCTTCTAGGGTTATTTGTTTTCATATCTTTTCTCCCTCCATCTTGAGTTTCCTGAGAGTGTCTCAGATCTAAAACTCCTCCTTCTACTTTCCATCATTGGAAGAGTCTAAATCAAAAAGAAGGAGGCACCTGATCAACCATCAAAGAAGGATCAGCGCAGTACTAGCATACTGTGCTGATTTCCTGAAGCAGGACTTCTGATCGAGATTCGTGGGCTCGTGTGGACGACTCCTAGAGGCCGGACGCATGTGCGGCTTGCAACATCATCCTCAAGCCCAGATCAACAAGGTTAGAACGTCTAACTTGCAAGGTAATAGATCTGATCTATTGTTTAATACATACATTAGATGTAGTATAGAAACATGTTGATATGATCAACATGTAGTTCATGCTATATTTATATATTTTAATTTCTAATTTAATGCTATGTAATAATCATGTAATAAGATCTTAGATCTAGGGATTCTCTAATTTTAGAAAGTAATTTTGATTTATTTTAGTCTTCCGCTGTATGATCTTGAAAAAGCTTCAAGATCTAACCCGGAAACCCTAGATCTGGTTCCTACACTGGTCGCACGGGGCCAACCCTGCCTACGAACGCCGTCCCGTGTCCGTGCGCGCGCGGCCGCGTAATCAAGCCAAAATGTGGGGTGGGATCGAGAACGAGCATGGGGAAAGAGAGATCAATCGGGCCATCAATCACCGTCCAAGTCTGCGCGCGCGCGGCCGCGTTGCCGAAATATTTATGCTGGGGGCACAATCCGAGGTCCGCGCACGTGGGGCCGCGGAACCGACCGAAGGGGTAAGGGAGGGTGGGGACTGGGCCCATGGACAGGGAGCACATGACCTACCCCACCGACGAACACCGTCCCATCTCCGCATGCGTGCGGCCGAGTGATCGGGCGAAAAGGTTTGGGGAGGGACAGAGAGAGCATGGACGGGGAAAGAGAGCCCAAACGAGCCATCCAACACCGTCCAAGTCCGTGCGCATGCGGCCACGTCACCGAAATATCTGCGGGTGGAGCACAACCCGTCGTCCGTGCGCATAAGGCCGCGGAACCGATCGAAGGGGCGAGGGGGTTGGAGGCCACGGATGGCGAGAATGGGGTCAACCCGGCCAACGAGAGACGCCCCCCCCCACCCCAAGTCTGCGCGCGCGCGGCCGCGAACACGACCGAAGGTGGACGGGGAGATTGAGCACTTGGATGGGGAGCGCGAGCTCAACCCAGCCAACGAACACCATCCCACGACTGCCCCCGCACATTTCGGGCCAATGCTGCGCGCCGGGGGAGGGGCACCCCATAGCATCCCTGAGGGGGATCCGAGCGAATCCCACCCCGGGGGGTTCCAAAGTGCCGACCAGCATTGCAAGCAGGGAGGGCCGGGACACGCTCCCCACGCATGTGGGATACGGGGGGCAGACGACTGGGCAACGAGACCCACGCGCCCGGGACAGGCATCCAGGGCGAAGGGGTCGGGCAGCCCACAGCAAAGGGCCGAGTGAGTGGGGACGCAGATGCCTAACCCCCTACCACCCCAGTGGGGCGTCCGGGCGGCTCCCACCCCGAGGGTTGCAAATGATCGAGCAGCATTGCAAACGGGGAGGGCCGGGACGCGCGTCCCGCCTTTGCGGGCTTCGAACGGTGGATGGCCGGGCATCGCATCCCACGCATCGAGGGGGCTTGTCTCTGAGTAGGCGGGCCGCGCATCCTACATCCGCGGGCCAAGCCCGGGCTAAGCGGGATACGGAACCCCCTACCACCCCAGCGGGGCATCCGGGCGGATCCCACCCTGGGGGTTCCAAATGATCGAGCAGCATTGCAAACGGGGAGGGCCGGGATGCGCATCCCACCTTCACGGGATTCGGACGTCGGGTGCCCGGGACTCGCATCCCGTGCACCGAGGACTTGACCCCGAGCGGTCGGGTCGCGCATCCCCCATCGATGGGCCAAAGTGGGATGTGGAACCCCCTAACACCCCCGCGGGGCATCCGGGCGACCCCCACCCTGGGGGGTTCCAAATGATCGAGCGGGCATTGCAAACGGGACGCAAGCCCCGCCTTCATGGAATTCGGGTGCCGGATGGCCGGGCCTCGCATCCCGCGCACCGGGGCAAGCTAGGGACGAGCAACCCCCCTACCCACCCCAGCGGGGCACCCGAGCAAATCCCACGCGGGGGGTTCCAAAGTGCCGAGCAGCACTGCAGACGGGGGAGCGGGGGCCGGGATGCGCGTCCTGCCTTTGCGGGCTTCGGACGGTGGATGACTGCGACTCGCATCCCGCATCCCGCGGGCTCGACCCAAAGCAGTCGGGTCGTGCATCCCATTTCGATGGGCCGCGCCCGTGCTGCATGGGATGCGGAACCCCCTACCACCCCAGCGGTGCATCCGGGCAAATCCCACCCCGAGGGTTCCAAATGACCGAGCGGCATTGCAAACGGGGGAGTGCCAGGATGCGAACCCCACCCTCGCAGGCTTCCCGTGGTGGTTGGTCGTGCCTCGCATTCCGCATGTGGGGGACATACGTCGGAGCGGCCGGGTCGCGCATCCCGTTTCGATGGCCCGAGCCGGGGCAGAATCGGGATGCGGAAACCCCTACCACCCCAGTGGGGCATCCGGGCAAATCCCACCCCGGGGTTTCCAAATGATCGAGCAGCATTGCAAATGAGGCAGGATGGGATGCGCGTCCCGCCTTCACGGGCCTCGGGCATCGGATGGCCGGGGCTCGCATCCCGCGCGTCGGGGCCTGCTTGGGACACGGAACCCCCTAATACCTCGGTGGTGCATCGGGGCAAATCCTACCCCAGGGGTTCACAGTGACCGAGCAGCATTGTGAACGGGGAGGGCCGGGTCGCGCGTCCCGACCCCTCGGGCTTCAGGCGGTGGATGGCCGGGTCTCGCATCTCGCACGTGGGGGACTCACATTCCGGGCAGTCGGGTCGCGCATCCCATTTCGATGGCCCGAGCCGGGGCAAACCGGGATGCGGAACCCCCTACCAACCCAGCGGGGCATCCGGGCAACTCCCACCCCAGAGGTTCCAGACGATCGAGCAGCATTGCAAATGGGGCGGGATGGGACGCGCGTCCCGCCTTCACGGGCCACGAGCGCCGGATGGCCGGGCCTCGCGTCCCGTGCGTCGGGACCAGCTTGGGATGCGGAACCCCATAGCACACCGACGGGGCATCTGAGCAAATCCCACCCCGGGGGTTCCAAATGATCGAGCAGCATTGCAAACGGGGACGGTCGGGATGCGCATCCCGCCTCCACGGGATTCGTGCGATAGATAATCGGGACTCGCATCCTGTGCATAGGGACTTACGTCCGAGCGTTCGGGGTGCGCATCCCATTTCGACGGAACGAGCCATGTCAAACCGGGATGTGGAACCCCCTACCGCCCCACCGGGTTATCTGGGATGCGGACACGTAACCCCTTGGCACCCCGGCGTGGCGTCCCGGCAAATCCCCCACCCGGGGGGTTCCACAGCACTGAGCAACATTGCAAACGGTGAGGGTCGGGGTGTGCATCCCTCCTCTGTGGGCCTCATGCTCTGGATGACGGGACCCGCATCCCGTGCGATGAGGACCTGAGTCCAAGCAGCGGGGACGCGCATCTCGTTTTGATGGGCCGAGCCGGGGCATCTTGGGATGAGGAACCCCCTACCACCCCAGCAGTCGGGGCATCTTTGCGGGCCTTGGACGCCAGACGGTGGGGCCGCGTACGCCGGACGGCCGGGCCGCGTGCCCGAGAATTGCACCCGGGGAAGCCCTGTTTTCCTCTTTGACGGGGCTCTGATTTCGACTTATGATGCAGAACATCCGACCGAAGACTACTTGGGCCCG
>NC_026008.2:1199886-1222386 GCF_000442705.2 Elaeis guineensis | reverse complement strand
GGAGCCGGACTCCGTCGCCAACCTCGACTGCCGGTAAGCTCCGTCCGGACTCCTATGGGAGCCGGACTTTGCGCCTGACTCTAATTGCAGGGGACTCCGCCCGGACTCCTACGGGAGCCGGGCTCCGCCCGCGACTTCAACTCCGAGAGGACTCCGCCCGGACTCCTACGGGAGCCGGGCTCCGCCCACGACTCCAACTTCAAGAGGGACTCCGCCCAGACTCTTACGGGAGCCGGACTCCGTCGCCAACCTCGACTGCCGGTAAGCTCCGTCCGGACTCCTATGGGAGCCGGACTTTGCGCCTGACTCTAATTGCAGGGGACTCCGCCCGGACTCCTACGGGAGCCGGGCTCCACCCGTGACTTCAACTTCGAGAGGACTCCTCCCGGACTCCTACGGGAGCCGGGCTCCGCCCACGACTCCAACTTCAAGAGGGACTCCGTCCGGACTCCTACGGGAGCCAGGCTCCATCGCCAACCTCGACTGCCGGTAAGCTCCGTCAGGACTCCTATGGGAGCCGGACTCTGCGCTTGACTTTAATTGCAGGGGACTCCGCCCGGACTCCTACGGGAGCCGGGCTCCGCCCGCGACTTCAACTCCGAGAGGACTCCGCCCGGACTCCTACGGGAGCCGGGCTCCGCCCATGACTCCAACTTTAAGAGGAACTCTGCCAGGACTCCTACGGGAGCCGGGCTCCGCCGACAATTTCGACCGCAAGTAGACTCTGCCCGGACTCCTACGGGAGCCAGGCTCAATCCTCAACATCAACTGCTGGTAAGCCTTGTCCGGACTCCTACGGGAACCGGACTTCGCCTTCAACTTTAATTGCAGGAAGACTTCACCCGGACTCCTACGGGAGCCGGGCTTCGTCCTCAACTCCAACGGCTGCAGAAAGACTCCGCCCGGACTCCTACGGGAGCCGGGCTTCACCCTCGACCCCAACGGCTGCGAATAGACTTCGTCCGGACTCCCATGGGAGCCGAGCTCCGTCCACGACCCCGTCTGCAAGTAGATTCCGTCCGGATTCCTACAGAAGCCAGGCTCTGTCTTCTATTCCGACCGCGGAAAGACCTCGTCCAAACTTCTACAAGCACCGAACCTCGCTACCGTCTCTAACCGAACTTTGACCGATCAATCTGGACTCCCTGGCAGGCCACAGTAACGGACAACACTGCTCCACTCCCTGCGGCGAACCCTACGCAGCTCCATTACTCCCTAACAGACCGTATTAACGGCCATGATTCTGCTCCACTCCCTGCGGCGGATCCTGTGTGATTCCACCACCCCCAGATGAGTCACGGCAGCAGACGCCGCTCCACTCCCCGTAACTGATCCCACGTGCCGAGCCATGGCGATAGCCACGACCCCACTCCATTACTCTCCGCAATAAATTCCTCCTGACTCTGTTGCCCTCTCTATCTATAAAAGGGAAACCCCAGATACGTTATTCTATAAGCTCTCACTTTTCATCTCAAAACTCTACTAAATTCTCCGTTCGAGCACTCCATTCTTGTTGAGGCAGAGAACTGACTTGAGCGTCGGAGGGTCTTGCCGGAGCAACCCCACCTCTGATTTAGACTTCCTTTGCAGGTCCCGGCGGCGACCGCGACTCCCTCGACTCCAGCTTCTCCGGTGCAAGCGGATTTTTGCACCAACAGGATTGGCGCTAGAAGGAGGGCGTGAACCTTCGCAGTACCCTTGTTCTTAAAGGAGCGCTCAACGGATCCGCCTCCGGTCATCTTATCCGGCACCCACTCCTCCTTTCCTCCACTGGATCCTCACCTGGTGCCTTCTCGTGAGACATTTGCACAACTACCCACGGCCTCCGCAGCCGTATCTCGGACCCCGGTCTCGCCCTTGGTTTCCAGGCCCCGCATCCTCCGGCTATGGTCACCGACATGGGGTGGCCGGACGATCGGCCTTTGACGGATTCCGTCAACACCATCTTGGGAGGACCCCAGCGGGAAACAACTAACATACCGGCTGTATCCTCTAAGCAGCAAAAGGTTGAAGAACCCATAACCTTTACCGAAGAAGACACCCAGGGAGTCCAATTCCCTCATAACGACGCAGTCGTAGTTTCCTTGAATATAGTGAATTACGACGTCCGTCGCATTCTTGTCGACAACGGAAGTTCGGCCGACATCTTGTTCTACGACACCTTTTCAAGAATGTCCGCTCTTAACGGTCATCTGAGGCCGATTAGCTCCCCCTTGGTAGGGTTTACCGGCGATGCCGTTCCGACGGAAGGGATGATAGCTTTGACTGTGGCTGCGGGTCAATATCCAAAGCAGTCCAGGGCTCTGGTGATTTCTTGGTGGTGAAGGCGCCATCCGCCTATAATGCCATCCTCGGCCGACCTGGCCTCAATGCTCTCCGAGCTGTCGTATCGACCTACCATTTGAAGTTGAAGTTCCCCACCAACCAGGGGATCGGAGAGGTCTGGGGAGACCAAGCCCTAGCCAGACACTGCTATAACATCGCCTTGCAAAGAAGCGATCAATCTGACCCCTGTCCCGTCGATGGACTAGATGCTCGCGATGACCTCACCGAAGAGAGGGGCGCCCCGATCGAAGATCTGGTACCGATCCCTTTGAATGATGGGAACGCAAAACATGTAGCGCTAATCGGCTCCAACCTGGGGGAGGAGGTGCGGACGCGCCTCATTGATTTTCTACGAAGAAATGCGGAGTTTTCGCTTGGGTTCCGACGGACATGCCGGGGATTGACACGGAAGTCATGGAGCATCATCTGGCCGTCGATCCAAAGCATCGACCGACGAAAGAAAAAATCCGGAGTCATGCCCCGGAGAGGCAGAAGGCGATAGCTGAGGAAGTGGATAAGCTCCTCAAGGCCGGGTTCATTAAGGAAGTCAATTATCCTGATTGGATTTCCAATGTTGTCCTGGTCAAAAAGGCAAACGGCAAGTGGAGGATGTGCATAGACTTCAAAAAGCTGAATAAGGCTTGCCCAAAGGACAGCTACCCCCTTCCCAGAATCGACCAGCTGGTGGACGCAACCTCAGGCCATGAACTCCTCACCTTTATGGATGCGTTCTCCGGCTATAATCAAATTAGAATGGCGTCGGAAGACGAAGAGAAGACAGCTTTCATCACTAATCGTGGCCTCTACTATTACAGGGTCATGCCTTTCGGCCTCAAGAATGCGGGCGCAACCTACCAACGGTTGGTGAACAAAATCTTCAAAGAGCAGATCGGCCGAAACATGGAAGTCTACGTGGACGATATGCTCGTAAAAAGCAAGTCTTCCAGAAGTCATGTCGCCGACCTCGAGGAGACCTTCGATGCTCTCCGAAAATATAGAATGAAGCTGAACCCCACTAAATGCGCTTTTGGAGTAACCTCAGGAAAGTTCCTGGGCTTCATGGTATCAGGGCATGGGATCGAGGCCAATCCAGAGAAAATTCGTGCCATCCAGGAGATGGCCGCCCCAAAGTCGATCAAAGAGGTTCAGCGCCTCACGGAGAGGATAGCGGCCCTTAATCGCTTCGCCGCGAGGTCGGCCGAACGGTGTTTGCCCTTCTTTCAAACCCTCAAGCAGCCGAAAAACTTCTGTTGGACCTCTGAGTGCCAACAAGCCTTCGAAGAGTTAAGAAGCTACCTTAGCTCACCCCCGCTATTGGCAAAGCCTGAACCTGGGGAGGAACTATTTTTATACCTGACGGTCTCTCCCATGGCCCTCGCGGCCGTCCTTGTCAAAGAAGAAGCGAAAGTCCAGCGACCAGTCTACTACGTTAGCCGCGCGCTGAGGGACGCTGAGACCAGGTACACCAAATTAGAAAAACTGACTTACGCCTTGTTGATTGCAGCTCGGAGGCTCCGACCCTACTTTCAAGGGCACACCGTGATGCTACTCACCAATCAACCGATCAAGGCAGTCTTGCACCGGGCGGACACCTCCGGGAGAATGGCAAAATGGGCAATCGAGCTCACGGAATTCGACATCAACTACCAACCCAGACCAGCAGTGAAGGCCCAAATACTGGCGGATTTTGTAGTAGAGTGCACCATCCCAGAGGAAGCTGAACCTGAGCAAAGCGAAGTTGACGACCTGAAGTCTCAACCGAACTCCCCCAACGAAGAGGCTAATCCCTCCGATCGCTTTTGGACCCTCTATGTGGACAGATCTTCCAACATATCGGGCGCAGGCGCAGGCCTGATCTTGGTTAGTCTAGAGGGAGTCATCACGGAGTATGCCCTGCATTTCGAGTTCCCCGCAACAAACAATGGAGCGGAATATGAAGCTCTGATCGCAGGACTAAGGATCGCCAAAGAGATGGGAATAGGTCAACTCCGGGTACACAGTGACTCCCAGCTAGTGGTGGGACAAGTCAGCGGGAGTTATGAAGCGTGGGAGGACAGTATGGCCAAATATCTTGAGAAAGTAAAGGAGCTTACCCCCGCCTTTAGCAGCTTCGACATTAAGCAGATTCCAAGGTTGGAGAATACCAGAGCTGACCTTCTCTCCAAGCTGGCAACGTTGGCTCCGTCGGAGTTGCCCAAAGGCGTTCTCTTTGAAGTTCTGAAGCACTCGAGTACAGAAGAGTCGCGGCCCGTGATGGAGATTGACCACGAACCCAGCTGGATTGACCCCCTGATAATCTATCTCAGAGATGGAGTCCTCCCCCAAGATGCGAAAGAAACTCGGAAGCTCCGAAATCAAGCCTCCAGATACCTCCTTTATGAGGGGAAATTGTACAAGAGATCATACTCTTTACCCCTCTTAAAATGTCTCCGGCCCTCGGAAGCTGACTACGCCTTGTGGGAAGTACATGAAGGAATTTGCGGAAACCATTTGGGAGCTAGATCTTTATCCCACAAGTTGCTCCGCCAAGGATATTACTGGCCAACGATGCATCATGATTCGATTGAATATGTCAAAAAGTGTGATCGATGCCAGAGATACGCCAACATCCAGAGACAGCCCGCCACCGAGCTCACACCCTTGAGTGCCCCATGGCCTTTTGCACAATGGGGGATGGATATCCTTGGCCCCTTTCCCATGGTGTCTGGGCAAAGGAAGTTCCTCCTTGTAGCGATCGACTACTTCACCAAATGGGTTGAAGCTGAACCACTAGCGAAAATCACAGAAGCAAAAGTGCAAGATTTCGTCTGGAAGTCGATCGTGTGTAGGTTCGGTCTGCCCAGAACCCTAATCACTGATAATGGATGGCAATTTGCGGGAGCAAAATTCACCGAATTCTGTGAAGATCTAAACATCTCCCACAACTTCACATCAGTAGCCCATCCCCAGGCGAACGGCGAAGCTGAGGTGACTAACAGAACCCTTTTGCAGGGGATTAAGACAAGGCTTGAAAAAGCGAAGGGAACTTGGGCGGACGAGCTTTATCATGTGCTGTGGGCGTATCGAACTATCCAGAGGGTACCTAGGGGGAGACCCCCTTCACTTTAGCCTTCGGTATGGAAGCCGTCATCTCAATTGAGCTTAAACTCCCGTCGGCACGGGTCGCGGCATTCGACGAACATCAAAATTCACAAAACCTTAGAGCCAACCTCGACCTGCTGGAGGAAAGACGGGAGATTGCTCAGGTTCGAATGGCAGCCTATAGACAAAAAGTTGCTCGATATTACAACGCCCGGGTCAAGAACAAAGCCTTTAAAGTAGGAGATCTAGTGCTTCGACGAGCTACTATCTCACAGCCTCAGGATCAGGGGAAACTCGCCCCAAACTGGGAAGGACCGTATGAAGTCAAAGAAGTAGTCCGGCCAGGAACTTATTATCTTAAGAAACTCGGAGAAGCCGACCTCCCGCGACCGTGGAGCTCGAAAAACTTACGGGTGTACTACCAATAACCTCATTTTAATTGAAAGTTGCATACCTATATGTCTTTGAACAATTCGCACAAATTGTGTCAGAAACGAAAGGGAAACGTCGTCCCGACAAAGTTGAAGGCCCGATTCCATTTAGACCGGATGGGGGGAGAGGCCTTACAGCACCCTAACGTGCCCCCACAGCCATGTCAGGAACAGGAGGAGGACCTCGTCCTGACATGAGCAAAGTCAAAGGCCTGGTTCTTTTAGATCGGATGGGGGGAGAGGCCCTACAACGCCCATATGTGCCCCCACAGCCCTGTTAGGGACAGGAGGAGAACCTCGCCCTAACTTGAGCAAAGTCAAAGGCCCGATTCTTTTAGACCGGATGGGGGGAGAGACCTTACAACGCCCATATGTGCCCCCACAGCCCTGTTAGGGACAGGAGGAGAACCTCGCCCTAACTTGAGCAAAGTCAAAGGCCCGGTTCTTTTAGACCGGATGGGGGGAGAGGCCTTACAGCGCCCTAACGTGCCCCCACACCATGTCAGGAACAGGAGGAGGACCTCATCCTGACATGAGCAAAGTCAAAGGCCCGATTCTTTTAGACCGGATGGGGGGAGAGGCCCTACAACGCCCATATGCGCCCCCCAGGAGGAAAACCTTGCCCTAGCTTAAGCAACTTCAACCGGTGGTAAACCCAGCCCGGACCTCTACGGGAGCCGGGCTCCGTCGCCAACTTCGATTTCTAATAAATCCCGTCCGGACTCCCACGGGAGCCAGACTTCGTACCCTACTTTGATTGCAGGAAGACTTCGCCCTGACTTCTACGGGAGCTGGGCTCTATCCACGACGCCAAGGAAGACTCCACCCGGACTCCTACGGGAGCCGGGCTCCGCCCGCAACATCAACTCCGAGAGGACTCTACCCGGACTCCTACGAGAGCCGGGCTCCGCCCACGACTCCAACCTCAAGGGGGACTCCGTCGCCAACTTCAACCGCCAGTAAGATCCGTCCGGACTCCTACGGGAGCCGGACTTCACACCTAACTTTAATTGCAGGAGGACTCTGCCCGGACTCCTACGGGAGCCGGGCTCCGCCCACAACTCCAACTTCAAGAGGGATTCTCCGCCCGGACGCCTACGGGAGCCGGACTTCGTCACCAACTTCAACAGCTAGTGTTCTTCGTCCAGACTCCCACGGGAGCTGAACTTCGCCTCGGCTTCAGCGAAGAAAAACTCCAAGCGAAAAAGGAAGGCAATGGATCGCAACAGCGATGATTGGAAAACAAACAGCGCCCGAGGTACAGAAAACCCTGTCACAGCAAGGATTGGGACTCCCATCGGGAGTCCCAGCTTTCAAGGAAGCTTTCGATGCAAAATAGGACAACTTACTCAGGGTGACAGAAGCTCGGACCCCCAGACTCAAGCCCTAAGAGGGACCCCAAGCCCGAATGGCCCCGGGCGAACCTGCTGCCATTGACGGAAAAGATGGATTGGTGCAATGACAACCGGGTACCTTCGAATGGCGTAAAAATCGAAAAGGAGCTCGGCAAACGACAATCCAACACGAATAAAAGGGACCACCAATGACCTTAGGACGCCGTAAAAAAAAAAAAAAAAAAAAAAAAAGAGAAAAATTAAAAAGGGGAAAAAAGAAAAGGAGGAAGAGAGAAGAAAGAAGAATAAAGAAGTTCGACAGACAACTATTCGATGCAAGATGCGGGCGAAGTAACAAAATCTCCTTTTCATTTTTCAATTAACAAGATGTACGTTGCAAGACCCGAAGGGCCAAGAAAAAAAATATACATCATTGCAAGTCTCGCGAATACGGTTTGGAAATGATACACCGGAGGCTGCTTCGAGCTGCAAACTTCTCTTCCCATTTCTGTCCTTCCCAGCCGCGTTGTCCAGTGCGTGTGACGGGCTCATCGGCTTTCGCCCTGCCTTGTTTCGCTCCACCTCTGAAGTCCCAACTTTATGGGGAAAAGGATGGGATAGATTCCCGGGGGCTGTAGGGGCGACGGCAGCGGCGACGAAGACCTGTTTCAAGAAGAACCGGAGTCACCCTGGGGGCAGCAGTGGCACCGGAGATATGCGTCATCACCGAATGCTCCATGACAGCCACTGTCCAAAATGCTCCGGCAAGGTCGGCATGCGCTACTTCCACCGTCCCCGCAACAAGTTTCACTGCCCGACCGTCGACGTCGACCACTTCTGGTCCCTCGGCCCCGACGACATCAAGGATCCCGCCACAGCTTGTGACGACAGCTCTGCCCTCCTGACCGGTGTCACCCCATCTTGCTACTCCAAAATTCTCAGGCAGAACGCCTTTACCGACGGTCCCCATTATTAAACCCCAGTTGTTGAAGGAATTCTTCCTCGAGCCCCCTTTGAAGCGACGGGGACCTTCAGTGGCCGCTCGATGACCGGTGAACTCGCAGACCGCCGTTCTCCTCCTTGCCTTCCTCCAAGCCCTTGGCATCCTCTTGAGGATGGCCCCCGAGGTGGAGGACCTGGCGGGGAAACTCCTTGGAGAGGAATAGGGGGACTGAAGATGGCAAGGACCAGCGCGGAGGATGCTCGGAGTTGGCAGAGGCACCAAGGAAGTGGCTGAGTAGCTAGGCTCTCAGACGGAAGAAAGGTGCCGTCCTTTTGGCAGGATGAAGCCCCGAAGGAAGGGTAGGGGGTTTAAATAGGCAGCGGATCTTAGCGCAATTATGACGACGGGTGTCCCTAGGCCAACCGGTGCTTACCACGTGTCCCGCGTGTCCCACTCGCCGCTATCGAGGATTGACTGTTCGCATGACGGCGGGTGTCCCTAGGCCAACCGGTGCTTACCACGTGTCCCGCGTGTCCCACTCGCCGCTATTGAGGATTGACTGTTCGCGAATTTCTATAGCGCGATGCTTGGGCTCGTGTTTCGGTGGGAGTTTCGAAAAGACTCTTCAGGTCGCCCTAACCGGAAAAAGGGCTCTGGCGCGAGAACATTTAATGCAAAAATATATGGGGGCGGTCGTGCGCGTGATTCGAGGGGATAAGTTCGGCTATATCTCTGTACTTCCTTCATTCGAAATTCAAACTCGGAAGTAGGGGGACTGGTGTTGGGTACAAAATACCCACAGCCGAAGTTCTCAACAGAATCGGCTCCGAGAGGACTCCGCCCGGACTCCTACGGGAGCCGGGCTCCGCCCACGACTCCAACTTCAAGAGGGACTCCTCCCGGACTCTTACGGGAGCCGGACTCCGTCGCCACCCTCGACTGCCGGTAAGCTCCGTCCGGACTCCTATGGGAGCCGGACTTTGCGCCTGACTCTAATTGCAGGGGACTCCGCCCGGACTCCTACGGGAGCCGGGCTCCGCCCATGACTTCAACTCTGAGAGGACTCTGCCCGGACTCCTACGGGAGCCGGGCTCCGCCCACGACTCCAACTTCAAGAGGGACTCCGCCCGGACTCTTACGGGAGCTGGACTCCGTCGCCAACCTCGACTGCCGGTAAGCTCCGTCCGGACTCCTATGGGAGCCGGACTTTGGGCCTGACTCTAATTGCAGTGGACTCCGCCCGGACTCCTACGGGAGCCGGGCTCCGCCCGCGACTTCAACTCCGAGATGACTCCGGCCAGACTCCTACGGGAGCCGGGCTCCGCCCACGACTCCAACTTCAAGAGGGACTCCGCCCGGACTGCTACGGGAGCTGGGCTCCGTCGCCAACCTCGACTGTCGGTAAGCTCCATCCGGACTCCTATGGGAGCCGGACTCTGTGCCTGACTTTAATTGCAGGGGACTCCGCCCGGACTCCTATGGGATCCGGGCTCCGCCCGCGACTTCAACTCCGAGAGGACTCCGCCCGGACTCCTACGGGAGCCGGGCTCCGCCCACGACTCCAACTTCAAGAGGGACTCCGCCCGGACTCCTACGGGAGCCGGGCTCCGCCGACAATTTCGACCGCAAGTAGACTCCGCCCGGACTCCTACGGGAGCCGGGCTCCATCCTCAACATCAACTGCTGGTAAGCCCTGTCCGGACTCCTACGGGAACCGAACTTCGCCTTCGACTTTAATTGCAGGTAGACTTCACCCAGACTCCTACGGGAGCCGGGCTTCGTCCTCAACTCCAACGGCTGCAGAAAGACTCCGCCCGGACTCCTACGGGAGCCGGGCTTCGCCCTCGACCCCAACGGCTGGGAATAGATTTCGTCCAGACTCCCACGGGAGCCGGGCTCCATCCACGACCCCGACTGCAAGTAGATTCCATCCGGATTCCTATGGAAGCCAGGCTCCGTCTTCTATTCTGACTGCGGGAAGACCTCGTCCAAACTTCTACAAGCACCGGACCTCGCTATCGTCTCTAACCGAACTTTGACCGACCAATCTGGACCCCCTGGCAGGCCACAGTAACGGACAACACTGCTCCACTCCCTGCGGCTAACCCTACGCAGCTTCATTACTCCCTGACAGACCGTATTAACGGCCATGATTCTGCTCCACTCCCTGCGGCAGATCCTGTGCGATTCCACCACCCCCAGATGAGTCACGACAGCAGACGCCGCTCCACTCCCCGTAACTGATCCCACGTGGCGAGCCATGGCGATAGCCACGACCCCACTCCATTACTCTCCGCAATAAATTCCTCCTGACTCTGGGCGGCCCACCACCAGACGGTTACAGGCGTCGCTATCAATCTGTTGCCCTCTCCATCTATAAAAGGGAAACCCCAGATACGTTATTCTATAAGCTCTCACTTTTCATCTCAAAACTCTGCTAAATTCTCCGTTCGAGCACTCCATTCTTGTTGAGGCAGAGAACTGACTTGAGCGTCGGAGGGTCTTGCCGGAGCAACCCCACCTCCGGTTTAGACTTCCTTTGCAGGTCCCGACGGCGACCGCGACTCCCTCGACTCCAGCTTCTCCGGCGCAAGCAGATTTTTGCACCAACAGCACATAAGGGAAATATCACAGATTTCCTTTATTCCAATTCCCAATATACACTGGATAATAGAGACCCGCCCACAGTCTCTCCGAATATCCCAACTTACCCACTCCTACCTCTACAAGTCAGCAAGCAGGGTATACATAGGCGGTGGACAACTTCCCCCAACCGCTGGGAACCAACTCAGAACCGTCCCCATTTATTTGGAAGGTAACTGTTCCAAGGAGTTGGGAGTCAACTGCTATCAACTCCCCTAAACTACTGTTGGACAGCAACTGACCAAGACAACCGAAGGCAACTGTCGAGCCAACTCAGAATTCCGTCCAACTGCATGCCAAGGCCCAGGCTACATGCGCCCAAGGCCAGGCTCGAGTGCCACCCTACGCACCCTTGCGAACTTATGCGCGCATGCGTCCGGCCGTGCGCGCCCATGCACGGGCTGATGCCACGCGCTATGCTGTGTGCCATTGCCTCGCACGTCCTGCTGCCGTGTGCTCTCTGTGCCGCATGCCTCCGGCACTGTGCGCATCCCCCTGTGCATCCTGCTGCCACGTACGCCCTGCACCGCATGCCTCCGGCACTGTGCGCATCCCCCTGCGCATCCTGCTGTCGTGCGTGCCCTGTGCCACATGCCTCCGGCACTGTGCGCATCCTGCTGCCGTGCGCACCCTGTGCTGCATGCCTCCAGCACTGTGCGCATCCTGCTGCCACGCGCGTCCTGTGCTGCATGCCTCCGGCACTGTGTGCATCCCTCTGCGCATCCTACTGCCGCACGCCCAGTACTTGCCGCGCACACCCTGCTGCGTGGTGCGCTCTAACATGGCGCCAGTGTGCTGCCCATACGCACCCCAGCGCGGGCCCGTCCATGGTGCCACGCGCTGCATCTTGGCACCCATCTGCTGGTGCCAATGCTTGGCCTGGCCATACGGGCACCAGACCATACCTTTTCCTTGCAGAGCTCCGCCAAGCCTCTACCCACTTGGGATTGGCACGGTAAAGGCTGATACCCATGCCATCCCAGGAAGCCAGCTAATGGGACTGTGACAAACCTCCGCCACCCGAAGATCCCGACGTCCTCGAAGGGAGGTGTGACAAGTAAGTTTGGATCGCCTCTCCAAACTGCCACAAGGAAGTCTTCCTTCTCCCAACTAGCCTCGTTCTCTGGTTCCCCTTTCCATTGGACCAAATATTTGGTCCTTCTATTTTTCTTGCTGTGTCCCAAGGATCTGTAGGCAACCCAAAATGTTTCACCACATTTCGGTAGAACAAGTCCGCAACAGTCTCCGCTGGACATGCTTCCGGTACTGGGACAAAAACAGCATATTTAGAGAAGCGGTCAACAACCACCATGATAGAAGTCATACCTTCCATCTTCAGAAAGCTACTGATGAAGTCCATGGATACCGAAACCCATGGCTTTTTTGCAATTGGCAAAGGTTGTAGGAGACCCGCCTCCTTGCGCCTCTCCACTTTATCTTGTTGGCACACCAAGCAAGACCGGACATAAGCCTCAATGTCCTCTTCCATCTTTGCCCATACAAACGTACGGGACAAGAGAGCCATCATGTGCTCCCTTCTCGGGTCTCCCACCCATTGGGAATCATGGGACTCCCTCATGAGTTGTCTCTTCAGTCCCCCGCCATCAGGGACATATAGTCTATTGTTTTTGCCCACCAATAGACCATCTTCAACCCAATATCTTTGGGTCACACCATCCCGAACCTGTTGAAGCAGCTTTTGGTAGCCTTTATTCGACTGCGCCACCATCCGAATCTTGTCGGTGAAGTCTGCTTCCACAGAATAAATGGCAGCAGCCATTTCCACAATGCCTTTCCTACTCAAGGCATCAGCAACCTGGTTATGCCTCCCAGGTTTATGCTCCCATTCCAAGTCATATTCAGCCAAGAATTCCTTAGGCAACATTCTGTAGGGAGCTTTGGCAGGAGGTCTTGTGCCGGGCACAAGATCAATCTTGTGGTCCACAGCACGTCGAGGCGGCAGCCCCTTTTGCAACTTTGAAGGCATTACATCACCAAATTCCTGCAGAAGTTCAGCCACCTCCTTTGGCACCGTTGCTGTCTCATCAGGGCCCACATCAATGAGAGCAGCAAGGTAAGTTACTTGGCCCCGCTTCCATCCACGGGCCAACTGCATGGCAGAGACCATCTCCACCTTTGGTTCGCGAACACCAGCATCCGAAAGCATGCTGCACCCTGTAACAAAACAAGATCTCCTCTCATCATGGATCATCAGTCCATTCAAGTGTGGCAATATCGCCACTTTGGCAGCGACAAAAAAGTCATTGCCAAGGATCAAGTTGTAGTCATCCAGCGGAACCACCATCAAGTTCATGCGACCATCCCATCCGCCAATGGTCACTTGGACGTCAAAGGCCATTCCCCTCACGGCCTGGGCTTGGGAATTGACTGCCTTGATATGACTCGAGTGTTTTGCCACACTCAAGTCTAGAGTGGGTACTATCCTTTCAGCCACAAAACTATGAGTGGCACCACTGTCCACCATGGCTGAAAGCTGATGTCCATTGACTTCCATCCGCACGAACATCAGTTTGGAGCATTCCTTGGCTTTCTCCATCTGAATTGCACCAAGTAATTGTAATGGTGCAACTTGGTGTGTAGCCTCTGAATCAGACTCATCACAGGCATCTTTGGCAATAATGGTACTTATCTTGCTCTTGTTGGGACAATTGCGAGCAAGATGAGGGCCAGAGCAGATGAAGCAACCAGGATGAGGATTGGCATGATCCCTCCTTTCATGGGAACCCTCCACCTTAGCCTTCCCTTTATCAATATCCTTGGTCTGCTTCTCACCAATATCCTTTGGCCTCTTCCTGTGATTCTTCTCAGCAAACTTAGGTTTGTTTGTGGCAAACCCGTTACTGGGCTTACTGATTCACAAATCCACCAAGGCATCAGTGGCAGCCAATGCGGTGGGCAAGTCCTTGATGCCTTGCCGTTGCAACTCCAATTGCGCCCAAGGTGGGAGGCCAGACAGGAAGTTGAATAACCTATCTGCCTCGGACATATCCCTTATGTCCAACATAAGAGAGCTGTACTCCTTCACATACTCTCTTATCGAGCCGGTCTGTCTCAACTTCTTTAGGGAGTCCCTTGCAACCCATACTGTATTGCAAGGGAGGAATTGCTCCTTCAATTCCTGTTTCAGCACCTCCCAAGTAGCAATCTGAGGCCTGGCAACATCTTCCATTCTGGTTCTCCACCAGAGTTTGGCATCCCCCACCAAGTACATACTGGTGATGGAGACTTTCTCCTCTTCAGGAGCATGCGCAGCCTTGAAGTATTGCTCCATGTCCCACAAGAAATTCTCCAGATCTTTGGCACTCCGCATGCCATTGAAAGGCTTTGGATCAGGGACCTTCATCTTGACGGGCGCATCTCCCCGCGAAGGGTTTTGCAGCACCGTCTTGAGGAGTCTGACATCAAATTGCATCACCTCCAATTGTTGCTGCGCCATTGCCAAGGCTTCCTGCAGCATGCAGCAGAACCAATGTGGTCAGCGAGTGCTCCACTTGCGACCACAAGGGTTCAGCGGCTTCCGTTTGAGGCACACCGAGCATTGCTTCCAACCGGGACAATCTTTCACGGATAGCTTCCATGTTACCACCCGTTTGCATGAGCACCACCCCCACACTCAATGTTTTGGCTCTCAAATGGCCAAAACTCTCCTCGCTAGAGCAAACCTGGCTCTGATACCAACTGTCACAGGGCTGATTCTCGCCCAGAATTTTTGCAAGAATACAAGCCTTGTGCAGCACTAGACCCACGTCTAGTTCAGCCTCTCAGCACTCCCCTCCCATAAGGGACTTGATATCAAGGCACATAAGGGAAATATCATAGATTTCCTTTATTCCAATACCCAATATACACTGGATAATAGAGACCCGCCCACAGTCTCTCCGAATATCCCAACTTACCCACTCCTGCCTCTACAAGTCAGCAAGCAGGGTATACATAGGCGGTGGACAACTTCCCCCAACCTCTGGGAACCAACTCAGAACCGTCCCCATTTATTTGGAAGGCAACTGTTCCAAGGAGTTGGGAGTCAACTGCTATCAACTCCCCTAAACTGCTGTTGGACAGCAACTGACCAAAGCAACCGAAGGCAACTGTCGAGCCAACTCAGAATTCCGTCCAACTGCATGCCAAGGCCCAGGCTGCACGTGCCAAAGGCCAGGCTCGAGTGCCACCCGCGCACCCTTGCGAACTCATGCATGCATGCGTCCGGCCGTGCGCGCCCATGCGCGGGCTGATGCCATGCGCTTTGCTGTGCCGTTGCCTCGTGCGTCCTGCTGCCGCGCGCTCCCTGTGCCGCATGCCTCTGGCACTGTGCGCATCCCCCTGCGCATCCTACTGCCGTGCGCGCCTTATGCCGCACACCTCCGACACTGTGCGCATCCCCCCGTGCATCCTGCTGCCGTGCGCACCCTGTGCCGCATGCTTCCGGCACTGTGCGCATCCTACTGCCGCGCGCGTCCTGTGTCGCATGCCTCCGGCACTGTGCGCATCCCTCTGTGCATCCTGCTGCCGCGCGCCCAGTACTTGCCGCGCGCACCCTGCTGTGCGGCGTGCTCTAACATGGCGCCAGTGCGCTGCCCATGCGCACCCCAGCGCGCGGCACCATGGATGGGCGCGTGCTGCATCTTGGCACCCATCTGCTGGTGCCAATGCTTGGCCTGGCCATACGGGCACCAGACCATACCTTTTCCTTGCAGAGCTCCGCCAAGCCTCTGCCCACTTGGGATTGGCACGGTAAAGGCATCAACCCGTGCCATCCCAAGAAGGTAGCTAATGGGACCGTGATAGTAGGCCCCTATCCTACCATCGAAAGTTGATAGGGCATAAATTTGAATGATGCGTCGCCAGCACATGGGCCGTGTGATCCGTCGAGTTATCATGAATCATCGGAGAATCGGGCGGAGCCCGTGTCGACTTTTTATCTAATAAATGCATCCCTTCCGGAAGTCGGGGTTTGTTGCACGTATTAGCTCTAGAATTACTATGGTTATCCGAGTAGCATGTACCATCAAACAAACTATAACTGATTTAATGAGCCATTCGCAGTTTCACAGTCTGAATTAGTTCATACTCACACATGCATGGCTTAATCTTTGAGACAAGCATATGACTACTGGCAGGATCAAGCAGGAAGCACATCCTCTAGCGACGTCGAATCCCTGCCCCCCACCATCCCCCTCTGGAGAGGGAGAGGCCTGGGGCGGGCCAGACGTCGTCACATCGGGCCAGGAAACAATAACCGACCGATCTGGAGACGGGACACGAGGCAGAGGGGCCCCAACCCTGACGCATCCACCAAATCCACGAGAGATCGAGGCGACAAGGGCAGCCCGATGGAACGGGAGGCCACAATAGGGCCCCCACCAAGGGCGCTTGAGGACCGCACGAGGTCCGCCCCCCACCGCCACAATGAAGGCGGGGGAGTCAGAAGGGAAACATGGGACGTCGATGAGTCCCCTCCCCCCCACCGAACTGAGGGGGTAGGCCACACGGGCAACTAGCATGCTGCAACGGGACACAAGAAATGTCATCCGAGCAAGAGTGAAGGGAAGCACCCATCGACGGTTGGCTGCGGTGAGGCAGGTAGACCAGTGCTGGATGCGAATCCGAGACCGCTCACGTGCCAACACGATCGTGGCCGCGTCGCGCCCGACGCCCACCCCGCGCACGTGGAGCCTTGCGACCCGAGAATGCATGAGGGAGGATCATCTTCGGGCAACCGACAGTGGAGCACCACCGAGCATGAGATATCGAAAAGCAGCAATGCCGAGATATGGGGGTCGCACCATCTGAGTCTGCGCATGCGGCCGCATAGCGGAGATATTTGGGGGAAGGGACAATCCGTGGTCCGCGCAAGCAAGGGGCGAGGGGGGACAGAGACCATGGACAGGTAGCTCGAGGCCCAACCCTGACAACGAACACCGTCCCCGGTCCGTGGGTGCGCGACCATCTAATCCAGAGGAGCAGGGAGGGATGGATACCTCGATCGGGGTGTGGGAGCTCAAGCGATCCATCGAACACCGTCCAAGTCTGTGCGCACGTGGACGCATTACCGAAATATTGGCGAGGGGAGCGCAAGCCGAAGTCTGCATGCAAAGGGCCAGGGAACCGACCGAAGGGGCCAGCGGGGATGGAGACCGTGGGCTAGTTGCACGAGGCCAACCCTGCCATCGAACACCGGCCAACATCCGCACACACGGATGTGTAATCGAGCAAAGATGTGGGGAGGGACCGAGACCACGGACAGGGAAAGAGAGCACAATCGAGCCTTCCAACACCATCCAAGTCCGCAGGAGCGCGGATGCATTACCGAAATATTTGGGTGGGGGGGGCATCCGATTTCCACACACGAAGGGCCACGGAACTGATCAAAGGGGTGATGGTGGGTCCGAGCCCATGGACATGTCGCACGGGACCAGCCCCAACAACGAACACCATCCCATGTCCGCGGGCGCCCGGCCACATAATCGAGAGAAAATGTGGGGAGGGACCGATACCACGGACAGGGAAGGAGAACCCAATCGAGCCATCCTATGGGGTCCAAGTCCGTGGGAGCGCGGCCGCGTTGCCGCAATATTTGCAAGGGGATGCAACCCGAAGTCCATGCACAAAGGGCCACGGAACCGATCGAAGGGGCGAGGGTGGACTCTGAGCCCACCGACAGGTAGCACGGGACCAAACCCGCCCAAGAACACCTGAAACATTTGGGTGGGTGGGGAGGGGACAATCCGAAGTCCGCACACGGAGGGCTGCGCAACCGACCGAAGGGGCGAGAGGGGGGATGGAGCCAACGGGCAGGTAGCACGAGACCGACACTGCCATAGGACACCGTCGCGCGCGGATGCGAAATCGAGCAAAAACGTGATAAGGGACCGAGACCATTGTCTAGGAGAGAGAGATCAATCGAGGCATCCTGCGCCGTCCAAGTCTGTGCGCGCGCGGCCGTGTTATCGAAATATTTATTGGGGGGCACAATCCGATGCCTGCGCACAAAGGGCCTCAGATCCAACCGAAGGGGGGAGGGAGCGCACATGGGCGGGTCGCACGGGACCAACCCTGCCAACGAACACCATCCCACGTCCGTGTGCGCGCAGCCGCATTACCGAAATATTTGTTGGGGGGCACAATCCGACGTCCGCGCATGAAGGGCCACGGAACAGACTGAGGGGGCGAGGGGGGGCGGAGCCCACGGACAGGTCATGGGGGACCGTCCCTGCCAACGAACACCGTCCCTTGTCCGCGCGCTCGACCGCGTGTAATCGAGCGAAAATGTGGGGAGGGACCGGGACCATGGACTGGGAAAGTGTGCTCGATCGAGCCATCGGGCACCGCCCGAGTCTGCGTGCATGCAGCTGCATCGCCGATGTATTTGTTAGGGGGGGGTGCTTTCCCCAGTCCGCGTGCACGCTGCCGCATCGTCGATGTATTCCTTGGGGGGTGCAATCCGATGTTCGCGCACGAAGGGCCACGAAACCAACCGAAGGGGCGAGGGGGAACGAAGCCCCTGGACTGGTCGCTCGAGATGAACCCTGCCCACGAACACCACCCCATATCCGTGCGCGCACGGCCGCGTAGTCGAGCCAAAATGGGGGGAGGGACCGAGACCATGGACAGGGAAAGAGAGCTCAGTCGAGCCACCCGACGCCGTCCATTCCCGCTCACGGGCGGCCGCGTTACCGAAATATTTGTTGGGGGTCACAATTCGACGTCCGTGCAAGAAGGGCCATGGAACAGACCGGAGGGGCGAGGGGGGACGGGGTCCATGGACAGGTTGCACGGGGCCAACCCTGCCTATGAATGTCGTCCCGTGTCCGCACGTGCGCGGCCGTGTAATCGAGCCAAAATGTGGGGCGGGACAGAGAACGAGCACGGGGAAAGAGCGATCAATCGGGCCATCAATCACCGTCCAAGTCCTTGCGCACGCGGCCGCGTTGCCGAAATATTTGTGCTGGGGGCACAATCCGAGGTCCGCACATGTGGGGCCGCGGAGCCGACCGAAGGGGCGAGGGAGGGTGGGGACGGGGCCCACAAATAGGGAGCACGGGACCTACCCTGTCGACGAACACCATCCCATCTCCGCGCACGTGCGTCGCGTGATCGGGCGAAAAGGTTTGGGGAGGGACAGAGAGAGCATGGATAGGGAAAGAGAGCCCAAACGAGCCATCCAACACCGTCCAAGTCCGCGCGCGTGCGGTCGCATCACCAAAATATCCATGGGTGGAGCACAACCCCCCGTCCGTGCGCATAAGGCTGTGGAACCGGCCGAAGGGGCGAGGGGGTTGGAGGCCACGGATGGCGAGAACGGGGTCAACCTGGCCAACAAGAGATGCCCCCCCCACCCCAAGTCCGCGTGCGTGCGGCCGCAAACACGACCGAAGGTGGATGGAGAGATTGAGCACTTGGACAGGGAGCACGAGCTCAACCAAGCCAACGAACACCATCCCACGTCCGCCCTCACACATTTTGGGCCAATGCTGCGCGTCGGGGGAGGGGCACCCCATACCATCCTTGAGGGGGATCCGGGCGAATCCCACCTCGGGGGGTTCCAAAGTGCCGACCAGCATTGCAAGCGGGGAGGGCCGGGACACACTCCCCACGCACGCGGGATACGGAGGGCAGACGACCGGGCAATGAGACCTGCGCGCCTGGGACAGGCATCCAGGGCGAAGGGGTCGGGCAGCCCACAGCAAAGGGCCGAGCGAGTGGGGATGCGGTGCCGAACCCCCTACCACCCCAACGGGGCGTCCGGGCGGCTCCCACCCTGGGGGTTCCAAATGATCGAGCAACATTGCAAACGGGGAGGGTCGGGACGCGCATCCTGCCTTTGCGGGCTTCAGATGGTGGATGGTCGGGCATCGCATCCCACGCACCGAGGGGGCTTGTCCCCGAGCAGACGGGCCGCGCATCCCGCATCCACGGACCAAGCCCGAGCTAAGCGGGATGCGGAACCCCCTACCACCCCAACGGGGCATCCGGGCGGATCCCACCTCGAGGGTTCCAAATGATCGAGCAGCATTGCTAACGGGGAGGGTCGGGACGCGCATCCCGCCTTTGCGGGATTCGAACGTCGGGTGCCCGGGACTCGCGTCCCGTGCACCGAGGACTTGACCTCAAGCGGTCGGGTCGTGCATCCCCCATCGACGGGCCAAAGCGGGATGTGGAACCCCCTAACACCCCCGCGGGGCATCCGGGCGACCCCCACCCCGGGGGGTTCCAAATGATCGAGCGGGCAATGCAAATGGGACGCGCGCCCCACCTTCACGGAATTCGAGCGTCGGATGGCCCGGCCTCGCATCCCACACGCTGGGGCAAGCTAGGGATGAGCAACCCCCCAACCCACCCCAGTGGGGCACCCAAGCAAATCCCACGCGGGGGGTTCCAAAGTGCCGAGCAGCACTGCAGACGGGGGAGCGGGGGTCGGGACGCGCGTCCCGCCTTTGCAGGCTTCGGACGGTGGATGATTGCGACTCGCATCCCGCGTCCCACGGGCTCGACCCAAAGCAGCCGGGTCGCGCATTCCGTTTCAACGGGCTGCACCCATGCTGCACGGGATGCGGAACCCCCTACCACCCCAGCGCGCATCCGGACGAATCCCACCCCGGAGGTTCCAAATGATCGAGCGGCATTGCAAACAGGGGAGTGCCGGGATGCGCGCCCCACCCTCGTGGGCTTCCCGCGGTGGTTGGCCAAGCCTCGCATCCCGCACATGGGGGACATACGTCGGAGCGGCCGGGTTGCGCATCTCGTATCGATGGCCCGAGCCGGGGCAAAATCGGGATGCGAAAACCCCTACCACCCCAGCGGGGCATCCGGGCAAATCCCACCCCTGGGATTCCAAATGACCGAGCAGCATTACAAACGGGGCGGGATGGGATGCGCATCCCACCTTCACGGGCCTCAGGCACCGGATGGTCGGGGCTCGCGTCCCGCACGTCGGGGCCTGCTTGGGATGCGGAACCCCCTAATACCCCGGTGGGGCATCGGGGCAAATCCCACCCCGGGGGTTCCCAGTGACCGAGCAGCATTGCAAACGGGGAGGGCCTGGTCGCACGTCCCGGCCCCCCGGTCTTCAGGCGGTGGATGGCCAGGTCTCGCATCCCGCACGTGGGGGACTCACATTTTGGGCAGTTGGGTCGCGCACCCATTTCGATGGCCCGAGCCGGGGCAAACCGGGATGCGGAACCCCCTACCACCCCAGTGGGACATCCGGGCAACTCCCACCCTGGGGGTTCCAGACGATCGAGCAGCATTGCAAACGGGGCAGGATGGGACGCACATCTCGCCTTCACGGGCCACGGGCGTCGGATGGCTGGGCCTCGTGTCCCGTGCGTCGGGGCCAGCTTGGGATGCGGAACCCCCTATCACCCCGACGGGGCATCCGGGCTAATCCCACCCTGGGGGTTCCAAATGATCGAGCAGCATTGCAAACGGGGATGGTCGGGATGCGCATCCCACCTCCGCGGGATTCGTGCGATGGATGATCGGGACTCGCATCCCGTGCATCGGGGACTTAGGTCCGAGCGTTCGGGGCACGCATCCCATTTCGACGGGCCGAGCCATGTCAAATCGGGATGCGGAACCTCCTACCGCCCCACCGGGGCATCCGGGATGTGGACACGTAACCCCCTGGCACCCCGGCGTTGCGTCCCGGCAAATCCCCCACCCGGGGGGTTCCACTGCACCGAGCAACATTGTGAATGGTGAGGGCCGGGGCGCGCATCCCTCCTCTGTGGGCCTCGTGATCCGGATGATGGGACCCGCATCCTGTGTGATGAGGACCTGAGTCCAAGCAGCGAGGTCGCGCATCCCGTTTCGATGGGCCGAGCCGGGGCATCTTGGGATGAGAAACCCCCTACCACCCCAACAATCGGGGCATCTTTGCAGGCCTCGGATGTCGAACGGTCAGGCCGTGTGCCCGAGAATTGCACTCGGGGAAGCCCTGTTTTCCTCTTTGATGGGGCTCTGATTTCGACTTATGATGCAGAACATCCGACCGAAGACTACTTGGGCCCGGATGGATCGTGGGAGGCAGCAGAAGCCCAGATGAATGGGTTGGAGCGTCAAAATGGTGGCACAAGCTTCGAAGGGCCGTAACTTCTGATCCGGGAGGAGCTACGGGGGTGACAATGTATCAACGAAAAGCTCATTTCGAGCCCTATGACCATGAAGCAGCGGAAGCCCAGATGAATGGGTTGGAGCGTCAAAATGGTGCCACAGGCTTCGAACGACCGTAACTTTTGATCCGGGAGGAGCTACGGGGGCGACAATATAGCAACGGAAAGCTCGTTCCGAGCTCTAGGACCGTGAAGCAGCGAGAAGCCCAGATGAATGGGTTGGAGCATCAAAATAGTGGCACAAGCTTCGAACGGCCGTAACTTTTGATCCGAGAGGAGTTACGGGGGCGATAACATATCAACGAAAAGCTTGTTTCGAGCCCTACGATCGAGAATCGGGTTTACCCGTTCACTCCATTTCTTGGGCCCTAAATCCTTCATTTTAGTGGGTTTCTGGGCCGTTTTATCTTTGGGGGACCCGTCTTTGGTTTAGTCTGCGTCCAGCCGCCCGCCGGCCTCATTACGGTCGAGCCCGGGCGTCGGCGCACTCACTGCTGGGTGCGGTCGGATCCGAGCCCCCCGCGGCATGGTCGAGACTCTCATCCAGCTCCACACGCATCTCTCTGGCATGCCTTGCACCACCACGGCCACCTCGAGGGGGCGACACCGGA